>NC_134829.1:4355131-4400281 GCF_004210375.1 Tachypleus tridentatus | reverse complement strand
ATAACATACATGGATACATTATAACAGTTGTATAGAAAGAATATACACCAATAACATACATGGATACATTATAACTGTTTTATAGAAAGGATATGCAGCTATAACATACCTGGACACATTATAACTGTTTTATAGAAAGAATATACACCAATAATATACCTGGATACATTATAAATTTTTTAAAGAAAGGATATGCACCAGTAACATACCTTGATACATTATAACTGTTTTACAGAAACGATATACACCAATAACATACCTGGATACATTATAACTGTTTTATGGAAAGGATATGCATCAGTAATATACCTGGATACATTATAACTGTAACAGAGAAAGAATATACACCAATAACATACCTGGATACATTATCACTGTTTTATAGAAAGGATATACACCGATAACATACCTGGATACATTATAACTGTTTTATAGAAAGGATATACACCAATAACATTCCTGGATACATTATAACTGTTTTATAGAAAGGATATACACCAGTAACATACCTGGATACATTATAACTGTTTTATAGAAAGGAAATACACCAATAACGTACCTGGATACATTATAACTGTTTTATAGAAACTATATGCACCAGTCACATAACTGTATACATTATAACTGCTTTATAGAAAGGATATTCACCAATAACATACCTGGATACATTATAACTTTTTTTATAGAAAAGATATGCACCAGTAACATACCTAGATACAGATAACTGTTTTATAGAACAGATATACACCAATAACATACCTGGATATTTTATTACTGTTTTATAGAAAGGATATACACCAATAACATACCTGGATACATTATAACTGTTTTATAGAAAGGATATGCACCAATAACATACCTGATTAAATTATAACTGTTTTTTTAGAAAGGATATACACCAATAACATACCTGGATACATTATAACTGTTTTATAAAAAGAATATACACCAATAACATACTAGGATACATTATAACTGTTTTATAGAGAGAATATACACCAATTACATACCAAAATACATTATAACTGTTTTATAGAAAGAATATACACCAATAACATATCGGGATACATTATAACTGTTCTACAGAGAGAATATACACCAATGACATATCTGGATACATTATAACTGTTTTATAGAAAGGATATACACCAATAACATACCTGGATACAATATTACTGTTTGATAGAAAGGATATACACCAATAAATACCTGGGTACATTATAACTTTTTTAGTAGAAAGGATATGCACCAGTAACATACCTTGATACATTATAACTGTTTTATAGAAAGGATATACACCAATAACATACCTAGGTACATTATAAACAATTTTTAAAAAGGATATACACCAATAACATACCTGGATACATTATAACTGTTTTATAGAAAGGATATGCACCAGTAACATACCTGGATACATTATAACTGTTTTATAGAAAGGATATACACCAATAACATACCTGGATACATTATAACTGTTTAATAGAAAAAATATACACCAATAACATACCTGGATACAGATAACTGTTTTATAGAACAGATATACACCAATAACATACCTGGATACTTTATAACTGTTTTATAGAAAGGATATACACCAATAACATACCTGGATACATTATAACTGTTTTATAAAAAGAATATACACCAATAACATACTAGGATACATTATAACTGTTTTATAGAAAGAATATACACCAATAACATACCTGGATACATTATACCTATTTTATATAAAGGTTATGCACCAATAAAATACCTGGATACATTATAACTGTTTTATAGAGAGAATATACACCAATTACATACCAAAATACATTATAACTGTTTTATAGAAAGGATATACACCAATAACATACCTGGATACAATATTACTGTTTGATAGAAAGGATATACACCAATAACATACCTGGATACATTATAATTGTTTTATAGAAAGGATATACACCAATAACATACCTGGATACATTATAACTTTTTTATGGAAAAAATATGCATCAGTTACATACCTGGATACATTATAACTGTTATATAGAAAGAATATACACCATTAACATACCTAGGTACATTATAAATAATTTTTAAAAAGGATATACACCAATAACATACCTTTATACATTATAACTGTTTTATAGAAAGGATATACACCAATAACATTCCTGGATATATTATAACTGTTTTATAGAAAGGAAATACACCAATAACATACCTTTATACATTATAACTGTTTTATAGAAAGGATATACACCAATAACATTCCTGGATATATTATAACTGTTTTATAGAAAGGAAATACACCAATAACGTACCTGGATACATTATAACTGCTTTATAGAAAGGATATACACCAATAACATACCTGGAAAGATTATAACTTTTTTTATAGAAAAGATATGCACCATTAACATACCTAGATACATTATATCTGTTTTATAGAAAGGATATACAGTAATAACATACCTGGATACATTATAAGTGTTTTAGAGCAAAGATATACACCAATAACATACCTGGATACATTATAACTGTTTTATAGAATGGATATGCACCAATAACATACCTGATTACATTATAACTGTTTTTTGAAAGGATATACACCAATAACATACCTGGATACATTATAACTGTTTTATAGAACGAATATACGCCAATAACATACCTGGATACATTATAATTGTTTTATCGAAACTATATACACCAATAACATACCTGGATACAATATAACAGTTTTATAGAAAGAATATACACCAATAACATACCTGGATACATTATAACTTGTTTATAGAAAGGATATACACCAATAACAAGCCTAGATACATTATAACTGTTTTATAGAAAAGATATACACCAATAACATACTTGGATACTTTATAACTGTTTTATAGAAAGGATATGCAGCAATAACATACCTGGATACATTATAACTGTTTTATAGAAAGAATATACACCAATAATATACCTGGATACATTATAACTTTTTTATAGAAAGGATATGCACCAGTAACATACCTGGATACATTATAACTTTTTTTATAGAAGGATATGCACCAGTAACATACCTGGATACATTATAACTGTTTTATGGAAAGGATATGCATCAATAACATACCTGGATACATTATAACTGTTATATAGAAAGGATATACACCGATAACGTACCTGGATACATTATAACTGTTTTATAGAAAGGATATACACCAATAACATACCTGGATACAATATAACTTTTTTATATGGAAAAGATATGCACCAGTATCATACCTAGATACATTATAACTGTTTTATAGAAAGAATATACACCAATAACATACCTGGATACATTATAACTGTTTTATAGCAAGGATATACACCAATAACATACCTTGATACATTATAACTGTTTTATAGAAAGGATATGCACCAATAACATACCTGATTACATTATAACTGTTTTTTGAAAGGATATACACCAATAACATACCTGGATACATTATAACTGTTTTATAGAAAGAATATACACCAATAACATACCTGGATACATTATATCTATTTTATATAAAGGTTATGCACCAATAATATACCTCGATACATTATAACTTTTTTATATAGAGAATATACACCAATTACATACCGAAATACATTATAACTGTTTTATAGAAAGAATATACACAAATAACATAACGGGATACATTATAACTGTTCTACAGAGAGAATATACACCAATGACATATCTGGATACATTATAACTGTTTTATAGAAGGGATATACACCAATAACATACCTGGATACAATATCACTGTTTGATAGAAAGGATATACACCAATAACATACCTGGATACATTATAACTTTTTTATAGAAAGGATATGCACCAGTAACATACCTTGATACATTATAACTGTTTTATAGAAAGGATATACACCAATAACATACCTGGATACATTATAACTGTTTTATGGAAAGGATATGCATCAGTAACATACCTGGATACATTATAACTGTTATATAGAAAGAATATACACCAATAACATACCTGGATACATTATAACTGTTTTATAGAAAGGATATACACCAATAACATTCCTGGATACATTATAACTGTTTTAGAGAAAGGATATACACCAATAACATACCTTGATACATTATAACTGTTTTATAGAAAGGATATACACCAATAACATACCTGGATACATTATAACTGTTTTATAGAAAGAATATACACCAATAACATACCTGGATACATTATATCTATTTTATATAAAGGTTATGCACCAATAATATACCTCGATACATTATAACTTTTTTATATAGAGAATATACACCAATTACATACCGAAATACATTATAACTGTTTTATAGAAAGGATATACACCAATAACATACCTTGATACATTATAACTGTTTTATAGAAAGGATATACACCAATAACATACCTGGATACATTATAACTGTTTTATGGAAAGGGTATGCATCAGTAACATACCTGGATACATTATAACTGTTATATAGAAAGAATATACACCAATAACATACCTGGATACATTATAACTGTTTTATAGAAAGGATATACACCAATAACATTCCTGGATACATTATAACTGTTTTAGAGAAAGGATATACACCAATAACATACCTTGATACATTATAACTGTTTTATAGAAAGGATATACACCAATAACATACCTGGATACATTATAACTGTTTTATAGAAAGAATATACACCAATAACATACCTGGATACATTATATCTATTTTATATAAAGGTTATGCACCAATAATATACCTCGATACATTATAACTTTTTTATATAGAGAATATACACCAATTACATACCGAAATACATTATAACTGTTTTATAGAAAGAATATACACAAATAACATACCGGGATACATTACAACTGTTCTACAGAGAGAATATACACCAATGACATATCTGGATACATTATAACTGTTTGATAGAAAGGATATACACCAATAACATACCTGGATACATTATAACTTTTTTATAGAAAGGATATACACCAATAACATACCTGGATACATTATAACTTTTTTTATAGAAAGGATATGCACCAGTAACATACCTTGATACATTATAACTGTTTTATAGAAAGGATATACACCAATAACATACCTGGATACATTATAACTGTTTTATGGAAAGGATATGCATCAGTAACATACCTGGATACATTATAACTGTTATATAGAAAGAATATACACCAATAACATACCTGGATACATTATAACTGTTTTATAGAAAGGATATACACCAATAACATTCCTGGATACATTATAACTGTTTTAGAGAAAGGGTATACACCGATAACATACCTGGATACATTATAACTGTTTTATAGAAAGGATATACACCAATAACGTACCTGGATACATTATAACTGTTTTATAGAAAGTATATGCACCAGTCACATACCTGGATACATTATAACTGCTTTATAGAAAGGATATTCACCAATAACATACCTGGATACATTATAACTTTTTTTATAGAAAAGATATGCACCAGTAACATACCTAGATACATTATTACTGTTTTATAGCAAGGATATACACCAATAACATACCTGGATACATTATAACTGTTTTATAGAAAGGATATGCACCAATAACATACCTGATTACATTATAACTGTTTTTTGAAAGGATATACACCTATAACATACCTGGATATATTATAAGTGTTTTATAAAAAGAATATACACCAATAACATACCTGGATACATTATAACTGTTTTATAGAAAGGATATGCACCAGTATCATACCTGTATACGTTATTACTGTTTTATAGAAAGGATATACACCAATAACATACCTGGATACATTATAACTGTTTTTTAGAAAGGATATACACCAATAACATACAGGATACATTATTCATATTTTATAGAAATGATATGCACCAGTAACATACCTTAATACATTTTAACTGCTTTATAGAAATAATATACAACAATAACATACCTGGATACATAATGACTGTTTTATATAAAGAATATACAACAATAGCATACCTGGATACATTATATCTGTTTTATGGAAAGGATTTAAACCAACGAACAGCTCTGAATACATTATGAGCGTGTTTCAAACAAAGTTATTGAACGGCTTAACTAACAAACATCTGAACAGGTTGAATCTATTTCTTAGTAAATGGCTTGTGCAGTAAATTTAACATGTGATTTGTTTGTTTTGTTTTATATATATTTATATTCATAAAACTAAAATATTGTTTGCTACGTGGAATTTTGGTATCTTCCCTCAATTATTGTTTGTATCTTTCAATCATTATATTAATTAAGAGATTCGGTACCTGTCAAAAGAATTGGTTCAATGAAAGTTATTGTTTTTTCATTAATTTTTTGTTGTTGTTAAATTTATTGAACAAACAATGTTTACTGTTCTCAACAATAAATCACAAAACCCTCAGAGGGTATGGAAAGTTTCTCTATCCAATATAGACTGTTCTGAGATTTATTTCATTAAGATTAGAATTCGATTGTTCGTTTATGATAAGATCCTACGCTATTACAAGAATGTTCTAATTAGGATAGAAAGAATTTAATGTTGACCTCTCGGGTTATATAAAACCCGTATTAGAAACACCGAAACATAGCATTGACGTTGGATGGAAGAACAGAACTGAAAACTGAAACCATATGATTCTAGTTCAGTTATATCACAGAATTGTATATAAAACAAAAAGATATCAAAGTAAGTAATACTCTATACGATACAGAGTTCACTCTATAGACAGGAAGGTTTTAACTGTCTAGAGTTATCTGTTTACCTAAATCATAATTTATCTTGTCTTGTGATTTTTCCAAGCATTACTATCGTAGAATATTCCGATTTATCTTCATTGCTACTTTTGTAATAAGACAGAAACGTCCACCACTCCGTATTTAGTAATAATATTTGTAGTAACTAACGTGAGACACGAACAAAAGCATGCTTACCTCTGTTTCTATTTTAATTGCACAATAAGTGTTCGCTGTTTCTAGTCTATACGTTTCTTTATAAACAAGTTAAACTTGTTAATATTAATAATAAGCTAGTCAAGATGAACTAAACTTTGATAAATTCTGTTTAAAATGCCAAACTTGTTAGTAGAACAACTAAAACAAACAGTGACAATAAAAATTAGTTAAATGTTAAATCCTTTAATTTTACAATAAGTTTTTGTGTTTGCACTTCTTAAGGTTTAAAAATTATGAAAACTTCCAAAATATTGTATAGTTTAACAAATAGTTTGTAATTGTGATTTTACAAAAATAACATTTTTACTGATCGGTTTAAACGTTATCATAATCTAAAATCACCATCTGTAACAATTTGTTTAAAAAAGAAACCTGAAGACAGCTTTGCTGCCTCTCCATTGATGTCTTGCATTACATTATTTATTATATCACATAATTTTTGTATTACAATATTTATTGTATGATATTATTTATTGTATTACAATAGTTATTATATTACAATATTTATTATATTACAATATTTATTATATTACAATATTTATTGTATGATATTATTTATTGTATTACAATATTTATTATATTATTACATTATTTATTGTATCACGATATTTATTGTATTACTTTATTTATTATATGATTGCATTATTTATTGTATCACGTCATTTATTAGGTTACTTTATTTATTATATGATTACATTATTTATTGCATCACGTCATTTATTGTTTTACTTTATTTATTATATGACTACATTATTTATTGTATCACGTCATTTATTGTATTACAAAATTTATTATATTATTACATTATTTATTGCATCACGTCATTTATTGTATTACTTTATTTATTATATTATTACATTATTTATTGTATCACGTCATTTATTGTATTACTTTATTTATTATATGATTACATTATTTATTTATTACATCATTCCTTCCTTATTATTTTTTGTGTGTGAGCAACCATCTTTCCACATCTGTCTTCAGCCAGATGTTGGAAGATCTGTACAAAAAGGTTGTAAAGGTGTCTGCGATGTGGGTTAGAGACCCCACATATTCTCTGTTATCTATATTTCTTAAGAATCTGACGCTGGCGAGGTTGAGGTTAAAGTAGACAGACAGTGTAAAGATGTGGATTAAACTGAACAGACAGTGTAAAGATGTGAATTAAACTGGACGGACAGTGTAAACATGTGGATTACACTGGACAGACGGTGTAAAGATGTGGATTAAACTGGACAGGCATTGTGAAGATGTGAATTAAACTGGACAGACAGTGTAAAGATGTAAATTAAACTGGACAGACAGTGTAAAGATGTGAATTAAACTGGCAGACGGTGTAAAGAATTGAATTAAACTGGACAAACGGTGTAAAGATGTGAATTAAACTGAACAGACAGTGTAAAGATGTGAATTAAACTGGACAGACAGTGCAAACATGTGGATTAAACTAAACAGACGGTGTAAAGATGTGGATTAAACTGGACAGGCATTGTGAAGATGTGAATTAAACTATACAGACAATGTAAAGGTGAGGATTAAACTAGACAGACAGTGTAAAGATGTGAATTAAATTGGGCAGACGGTGTAAAAATGTGAATTAATCTGGACAGACAGTGTAAAGATGTGAATTAAACTGGACAGACAGTGTAAACATGTGGATTAAACTGGACAGACGGTGTAAAGATGTGAATTAAACTGGACAGGCATTGTGAAGATGTGAATTAAACTGGCAGACGGTGTAAAGAATTGAATTAAACTGGACAAACGGTGTAAAGATGTGAATTAAACTGAACAGACAGTGTAAAGATGTGAATTAAACTGGACAGACAGTGTAAACATGTGGATTAAACTAAACAGACGGTGTAAAGATGTGGATTAAACTGGACAGGCATTGTGAAGATGTGAATTAAACTATACAGACAATGTAAAGGTGAGGATTAAACTAGACAGACAGTGTAAAGATGTAAATTAAATTGGGCAGACGGTGTAAAGATGTGAATTAATCTGGACAGACAGTGTAAAGATGTGAATTAAACTGGACAGACAGTGTAAACATGTGGATTAAACTGGACAGACGGTGTAAAGATGTGAATTAAATTGCACAGACAGTGTAAAAATGTGGATTAAACTGGACAGACAATGTAAAGGTGAGGATTAAACTAGACAGACAATGTAAAGGTGAGGATTAAACTAGACATACAATGTAAAGATGTGAATTAAACTGGACAGATAGTGTAAAGATATGAAGTAAACTGGACAGACAGTGTAAAGATGTGGATTAAACTGGGCAGACATTGTAAAGATATGAATTAAACTGGACAGACAGTGTAAAAATGTGGATTAAACTGGACAGACAGTGTAAAGATGTGGATTAAACTAGACAGACAGTGTAAAGATATGAATTAAACTGGACAGGCATTGTGAAGATGTGGATTAAACTGAACAGACAGTGTAAAGATGTGGATTAAACTAGACAGACATTGTAAAGATGTGAATTAAACTGGACAGACAGTGTAAAGGTGAGGATTAAACTAGACAGACAGTGTAAAGGTGAGGATTAAACTAGACAGACAATGTAAAGATGTGAATTAAACTGGACAGATAGTGTAAAGATATGAATTAAACTGGACAGACAGTGTAAAGATGTGGATTAAACTGGACAGACATTGTAAAGATATGAATTGAACTGGACAGACAGTGTAAAGATGTGGATTAAACTGGACAGACAGTGTAAAGATATGAATTAAACTGGACAGCCAGTGTAAAGATGTGGATTAAACTGGACAGACAGTGTAAAGATATGAATTAAACTGGACAGACAGTGTAAAGATATGAATTGAACTGGACAGACAGTGTAAAGATGTGGATTAAACTGGACAGACAGTGTAAAGATGTGAATTAAACTGGACAGACAGTGTAAAGATGTGGATTAAACTGGGCAGACGGTGTAAGGATGTGAATTAAATTGGGCAGACGGTGTAAAGATGTGGATTGAACTAGACAGACAGTGTGAAGATATGGATTAAACTAAACAGACGGTGTAAAGATGTGGATTAAACTGGACAGACGGTGTACCGCTAAGACAATTTAGATTTTTCATCTTCCAATACCTCTAATAATTAAGGAAGGTTACACGATGGACCACTTTGTAATTGTGTTGGATGTTTGTATTGTGGCTGAGATGCTGTTTTTTTTCCCATGAAATTACATTTAATTATACTAATATTAGACATATATAAAATACTTAAATACCCCCAGATGTGTAGTTTTGTGCTTAATTACAAACGAACAAATACTTAAACATGTATCGAACCCGTATTTATTAACGTGTCGGTCATTCAGCGTGTTCTTTTCAATTCTTTGGTAAATGTACTTCCAACAGAGGTTAAATTTACCCCAAAATGTGCCTCAGATTTCCCTATATCTCTCTCGTCCAATGAAAACTACAGGAATGTTTTTTTTATTTAACTTCCTAAGCACTACGGTATGTGTGCTACAAGATATAGAGTCGATTTCCCCTCAATATTTTGTTTAGCCAATCTCAGCACCTTCACGGGAAAACGCTGGTGCTGTCCATAAATGTCAAGTCCAGCTAACGTAGCTATAACGAATTAGTTATTTCTTAAATACCATTTGCTAGAGGTTACACTTGTAAGCATATCGTATATATTCCAGCAGAAATTGCAATACTAATGTAATACTAACTCACAAATAATCGTGCTTGAAGAATTTCCTCGATCGATAACAAGCAGGCTGACTAGTCGAATCGTAGGTAAATAACACAATAAGTCACTGTCTAAGTCACTAACAGACAGTGGACTAAAAATGCATTTCAGAACGGCTGGTATGGGTATTAACACTTTTATTGATAAGAATGAATCAACGTTCTGACCTTCCTAGGTCATCTTCAGGTTAACCAGCCGTTCTGAGATACGTTTTTATTTCAAGTGGGTTTCTCGTCATTTAAACAGTGGAATAAATAATTCATTGATTACTCATTAATAATTCACTAAATATTTTACTGATTCACTTACTTTGTCATTTATATAATTTTAGTTTTCTTCTTACTACATGAAATTTCTAGATTATTATGTCATCGTTATCATAATTTCCATTTAGAAGAAATAACATATAAATTAAAATATTAAAATTATAGCTTAGAACGATATAACTTTCCTAGAATATTTTATTGTCACGAACATCGAACTGGAAACAAAATTTAAATTAAAAAGTTATTTGGGTAACTGATAAAGTGAGAATGATTCTATTAAATATAATGCGGTTTTTATCAATATTCGATGAGTGTCTAATCAACTGTTATGATTATTTCAGGGCAAGGTAACGTTTGTAGAACGTATTGATTCTTAATCCGGCATCGACAAAAGAAAGGTTGCTCAATCCATTCCTGTTGTTTACAAAGCCTAAATCGCAGCAGACTTTTATATCATTTAAGTTTCTAGTATTTTCCGCTAGTCGGCGTTAATTCAAGCCATCGTGCCTAAGATTTATAACAACTAGCCTGTTGCTGGTGTTCGGTCATTTGTGAGTTTTAACGAGGTACGAAGGGAGGACATGGAAGTAATCTGTGTTTGACAGTTGAGTAGAATGGACGGTTCAGCCTTTTATGATCAGTTCGGTTGCCATAATTTGAATATTGACAACAAGGTACCTACGGTCTTTGCTGCTCTCGAGAATTTTCGCGCGCACTATCGAGGAAGCTGAGTAAATGATTTAATATTCCTTCTTCGACCAAACTAACTGCTGAACGTTTCTGTTTACATTCGCATAATGTAGCTTTTGTACATATGTGAAACGGTAACATCTAGTTCTACCAAATCAGGCTAGTAGTACATCTTTGAGTCGAATATTTAGAATCACAGGTAAGTAATCAAAATCTTTGTTTTTATTACCTTACGCTGTATACCTCCTTCAATATAACAATCTAATTACTTCACAACTAATTTTGTGAAAAAAATACTTAAACTTTAACTTCCCAAATAATTATTTACCTTGTATCAACCACATAGATATATAAAACAGTACAGAAATCGTTGGGAGGGATTTATTGAGGTTTAAAGATCCTTAAGCCTAAACAACCTTTTATTGAATAATTCTGTTCTAGATTTATATGTTTTTACAACTGTTTAAAAATCAGTACATGTTGTTAGATCGATTGTCAAATATATATCCATTGTTTTGTTTGTATGTGTTTATCATAAAAAAATGATTTTTTTTCGAACGAGTATTCTCACCCAAAACCTATTACTAAACGCATGTAACAATAAAAGTTCAACTTTGAATTTCTGAAATATTCACTGTGTGTCAAACTTTTCCGTTTTGCTGTGTCGATAACATAGTTGAATGGTAATAATACAAGACATGCTAACGTGAAAGGACTTTTATCTTTATTTATTTCCATTTTGATTGAGTGAAGGTAATTTTTCCTCGCGTTAGAAGTTGGAAAAAGTTAGAAAGTGTGACTGTTGGAGTTAAAGGACCGCGTAAAGTTCGTTAATCGAGCGCTAACGTTTACGGTTCTTTAAAATTCATGAAGACATAACTTTGTTCTTAGATAAAGATAATTAATTTGAATGCTTGGTTGATAAAATGTGTTTGATTTGCATGTGTTTCATGCGCTTTGCCAGTATTAAGTAATATACCCTCCTTGACTGGACGTGTTGGAAATACGAGCTTAGGGTCTGCATTTTGTTTCTTATAAATACACACGTCACATCGATTCCAGCTGGGCTGGTCTAGTGGTTCGTTCTGGACTGCGAAACCGAAGGTCCTAGGCTCGCATCCCGATTTCTCAAAATCGCGCTATTCGAATAGAGTTGCTCACGAATTGACGATAGGTTCTGTTCAGTAGTTGCCTTCCATTTAGTTTGCGAATTTGAAATTAGAGACAGGTAACGCGGGATAACCCTTGTGGTGGAAATATCCCTAATAAACAGGAGTAATTAGTGTTACATTTCAGAGCTTGAAGTGCTAAAAATTGGATTTCAATATCTGCGATGAGTACAGTACAGATAGCCCACTGTGTAGCTTTACGTTTCACAAGAAATAATAAAAAAAATTATATTTAAAGTTGTTCTGCTAGTGAAATATAGAATAATCAGTGACGACTTGAGTTCATCTAAACCAAAAACTTGAAGAAATGTCTCCTTAACACCAGATTATAATGTTTTAACAACTTAATTTGAGAAAAGTGTTTAAGTCTGATATTAGAAAATAGAAAACAACATTTATTTGTTTGGATATATACGAAAATCAAACATAGTCTTGATATTTTTAAGACAATGGAGTATAGTGCCGACACAGATAACCCTAGCATAGTCGTTCATTTAGACAACCTAGTTGAACCATAACATGCAGGAAAATTAAACTCAGCGTTGTTGTGTTTACTTTTCTGGTTAGTTTAGTAATGTCATACAGAAAACTAAACCATAGGAGTAACCGAGACGAGCTAAAGTCCTATAACCGGAACTAGCCTGGACTATTTCAAGTCCTATAACCGGAACTAGCCTGGACGGGCTCAAGTCCTATAACCGGAACTAGCCTGGACTAGTTCAAGTCCTATAACCGGAACTAGCCTGGACTAGTTCAAGTCCTATAACCGGAACTAGCCTGGACGAGCTCAAGTCCTACCAGAACTAGCCTGGACTAGTTCAAGTCCTATAACCGGAACTAGCCTGGACTCAAGTCCTATAACCAGAACTAGCCTGGACTTTCAAGTCCTATAACCGGAACTAGCCTGGACGAGCTCAAGTCTTATAACCAGAACTAGCCTGGACTAGTTCAAGTCCTATAACCAGAACTAGCCTGGACTAGTTCAAGTCCTATAACCGGAACTAGCCTGGACTAGCTCAAGTCCTATAACCGGAACTAGCCTGGACTAGTTCAAGTCCTATAACCGGAACTAGCCTGGACGAGCTCAAGTCTTATAACCGGAACTAGCCTAGACGAGCTCAAGTCCTATAACCGGAACTAGCCTGGACGAGTTAAAATCCTATAAGTCTTCAAGTATAACCGGAACTATACGAGACCGGTTAAACTCCTGTAAGTACGAGGTGTGATCAAAAGGTTCCAAGAGTTCACTTTTATTCCGAAGAATAATGTACATACATCAGTATTGTATGCTATATTATTCAAAGTAATCTCCCCTAACTGATACACACTTGTTCCAACGTTCCTGACATTTTGGGAAGCAATGCTGGAAGTCTTCAACTGTTATGTCACAAAGTTCTGTTTTCGCATCATTACGGATGGTTGAAATATCATTAAGTGTCTTTCCTTTCAACTTAATTTTGATTTTTAGGAACAGAAATAAATCACACTGTGCATGATCGGGACCATGAACAGGAACGTTTTTTTCTGCCAAAAATTCTTGAACAGACACAACAATTTGTGAAAGCGAGTTGTCATGATGAAGAAACCAGTGACCACAGCTCGAGGCAGTTTGTGAACGCGAGTTGTCATGATGAAGAAACCAGTGACCACAGCTCGAGGCAGTTTGTGAAGGCGAGTTGTCATGATGAAGAAACCAGTGACCACAGCTCGAGGCAGTTTGTGAAGGCGAGTTGTCATGATGAAGAAACCAGTGACCACAGCTCGAGGCAGTTTGTGAAGGCGAGTTGTCATGATGAAGAAACCAGTGACCACAGCTCGAGGCAGTTTGTGAAGGCGAGTTGTCATGATGAAGAAACCAGTGACCACAGCCCGAGGCAGTTTGTGAAGGCGAGTTGTCATGATGAAGAAACCAGTGACCACAGCTCGAGGCAGTTTGTGAAGGCGAGTTGTCATGATGAAGAAACCAGTGACCACAGCTCGAGGCAGTTTGTGAAGGCGAGTTGTCATGATGAAGAAACCAGTGACCACAGCTCGAGGCAGTTTGTGAAGGCGAGTTGTCATGATGAAGAAACCAGTGACCACAGCCCGAGGCAGTTTGTGAAGGCGAGTTGTCATGATGAAGAAACCAGTGACCACAGCTCGAGGCAGTTTGTGAAGGCGAGTTGTCATGATGAAGAAACCAGTGACCACAGCTCGAGGCAGTTTGTGAAGGCGAGTTGTCATGATGAAGAAACCAGTGACCACAGCCCGAGGCAGTTTGTGAAGGCGAGTTGTCATGATGAAGAAACCAGTGACCACAGCTCGAGGCAGTTTGTGAAGGCGAGTTGTCATGATGAAGAAACCAGTGACCACAGCCCGAGGCAGTTTGTGAAGGCGAGTTGTCATGATGAAGAAACCAGTGACCACAGCTCGAGGCAGTTTGTGAAGGCGAGTTGTCATGATGAAGAAACCAGTGACCACAGCCCGAGGCAGTTTGTGAAGGCGAGTTGTCATGATGAAGAAACCAGTGACCACAGCTCGAGGCAGTTTGTGAAGGCGAGTTGTCATGATGAAGAAACCAGTGACCACAGCCCGAGGCAGTTTGTGAAGGCGAGTTGTCATGATGAAGAAACCAGTGACCACAGCTCGAGGCAGTTTGTGAAGGCGAGTTGTCATGATGAAGAAACCAGTGACCACAGCTCGAGGCAGTTTGTGAAGGCGAGTTGTCATGATGAAGAAACCAGTGACCACAGCTCGAGGCAGTTTGTGAAGGCGAGTTGTCATGATGAAGAAACCAGTGACCACAGCTCGAGGCAGTTTGTGAAGGCGAGTTGTCATGATGAAGAAACCAGTGACCACAGCCCGAGGCAGTTTGTGAAGGCGAGTTGTCATGATGAAGAAACCAGTGACCACAGCCCGAGGCAGTTTGTGAAGGCGAGTTGTCATGATGAAGAAACCAGTGACCACAGCTCGAGGCAGTTTGTGAAGGCGAGTTGTCATGATGAAGAAACCAGTGACCACAGCCCGAGGCAGTTTGTGAAGGCGAGTTGTCATGATGAAGAAACCAGTGACCACAGCCCGAGGCAGTTTGTGAAGGCGAGTTGTCATGATGAAGAAACCAGTGACCACAGCTCGAGGCAGTTTGTGAAGGCGAGTTGTCATGATGAAGAAACCAGTGACCACAGCTCGAGGCAGTTTGTGAAGGCGAGTTGTCATGATGAAGAAACCAGTGACCACAGCCCGAGGCAGTTTGTGAAGGCGAGTTGTCATGATGAAGAAACCAGTGACCACAGCCCGAGGCAGTTTGTGAAGGCGAGTTGTCATGATGAAGAAACCAGTGACCACAGCTCGAGGCAGTTTGTGAAGGCGAGTTGTCATGATGAAGAAACCAGTGACCACAGCCCGAGGCAGTTTGTGAAGGCGAGTTGTCATGATGAAGAAACCAGTGACCACAGCCCGAGGCAGTTTGTGAAGGCGAGTTGTCATGATGAAGAAACCAGTGACCACAGCCCGAGGCAGTTTGTGAAGGCGAGTTGTCATGATGAAGAAACCAGTGACCACAGCTCGAGGCAGTTTGTGAAGGCGAGTTGTCATGATGAAGAAACCAGTGACCACAGCTCGAGGCAGTTTGTGAAGGCGAGTTGTCATGATGAAGAAACCAGTGACCACAGCTCGAGGCAGTTTGTGAAGGCGAGTTGTCATGATGAAGAAACCAGTGACCACAGCTCGAGGCAGTTTGTGAAGGCGAGTTGTCATGATGAAGAAACCAGTGACCACAGCTCGAGGCAGTTTGTGAAGGCGAGTTGTCATGATGAAGAAACCAGTGACCACAGCCCGAGGCAGTTTGTGAAGGCGAGTTGTCATGATGAAGAAACCAGTGACCACAGCTCGAGGCAGTTTGTGAAGGCGAGTTGTCATGATGAAGAAACCAGTGACCACAGCTCGAGGCAGTTTCTTCTAACTTTCTCCCTCAAGCGAGTCGAGACCAGACCTTTCTATAAAAGGTCTGGTTAACTGTCTTTCATCTTGGCGACCGTATCATGAGTGGACGATGTCGACGGTCGCCCAGAACGTGGGTCATCCCTGACCGATTTCCGGCCATCCTGGAAGTGTTACTTAAGCAGTCATCACCAAAGGCAGTTCTTAACATTTCGAGGATTTCTGTTCCTTCTTTACCAATTTTCACACAAACCTTGATGCAAACACGATGCTCTTCCTTTCTGTTCATTTTTATTTCGACAGGATCAAGAGATAGGTTTGTCTCTGAACAAGTTTTTCGCAACACTGGTATAAGGTCTGGAGAAATGGCTTGTTGGTGGGGTAAATTACTATCTGTACTTTGTACACACCTCAGTGAAGCTCACTGTCTCTGTACTGGCACCTGTAACAGAAGTCTTAGAACAATTTGATCAAACCTCGTGTAACCGGAACAAGATGAGACAAGATAAAGTTCTACAAGTTCGGTACACTATCACTGACCGGATGTTAACAGTTAATATTTAGAGATTTTAATTATAATATTTAAATGAATTTAAAATACCAGCTGTTTCTCAAAGATCCCGTATTAAAAATAATATTAATTTTCGTTGCTTTATGTATAGTTTCGTCACGGTCGTTTTTCTTAATATGGTTTATATATACGTATAATTGTCTTCTTATGTGGTGACCTGGCATGGCCGGGTGGATAAGGTGCTACCCGACTCGCAATCCGAAGATCGCGGGTTTGAATCCCGTCACACCAAACATGCTCAACCTTTTATCCATGGGGGCATTATAACGCTACGGTCAATCCCACTATTCGTTGGTAAAAGAGTTGGCGGTGAGTGGTGATGTCTGGCTGCCTTCCCTCTAGTCTTACACTGCTAAATTAGGGACGGCTAGTGCAGGTAGCTGTCGTGTAGCTTTGTGCGAAAGTTAAAACAAGCCAAACCAATCTTAAGTGGTTCGACAGAAAGTGTGATACATAATTGATAAATTCACTTCACTAAGCTGCTGAGTGGATATTTCCTGTTTTCCTGTTCTGTTAAAACTTTCCTGTTTATCTTCATGTTATATCTCTGTGTGTGTGTATATAATGTAGATAAATAGCTCATTGATTATTAATTATAATTATTGCTAATAGGTGATTTAGGTCATCACTATTAAACAATAAATAATTTATATTCGTGTAATGTATTTCCGTTCCTGGTTTGTAATGTGAAGTCATAACTGATTAAAACGTGTGGTAATAGTATTGTAATGTATTTCCGTTCCTGGTTAGTCATGTGCAGAATCCAAGAAACTACTGGTGATATTCCATTTGTCAAGCAAAATCCAGAACTCTGCATTTAAAGAAGTAGACATTATGGACATTTAAGATAAAGGTGAGGACGTGAGACGATTTGATTTTCTCACCCTGTATACTTGCGCGTAACTAAATAGAACATGTCTAATTGTATCTATACGATCAAATCAAAACTTTATAGCAAAGATGGAAATTTGTATACGAACCAAAACCGAGATGTCCAGAACGAAATTCAAAACTGAAACCATTTTCATCAAAAAAAATTAAGATGGTTATTCATTGAATTTATAACTAACTTGATAAATAAAACAATAGCAAAAGTTCGAAACATTTGTCAGTGAAGTGTAAAAGGTAGAATTAAAGAAAAACGTCTGTTGTAATAACTCCAAGAAGTGGAAGTGAAGCGTAGAACCATTGAGTTACCATGGTAATAACTTAGGACTGTTAGTTGTTATTATGCGTGTTTTTACAGCAAATCCACATCTAGGCTAATTCTGTGTCCATCTAGGGTAATCAAACTCCTGTTGTTAGTGCTGTAAGTCCGTAGACTTACTGCTATCCCATTGGGGGACAATTATTTAAAAATCTCTCCACATTTCCCTCTCGATCAGCTTTCTGGTTGAAAATCACTTCGACGATTTAGCACTGTTTGTTAAACCAGCTTCTTTTCGTTAAATTATATTCTAACAAAATGTTGACAGGTAACATCTGTGGAAGAAGGAGCGACAGTTACCAAAACAATGGTTGTTAGGAGGGATCTAACACGTATTTTATCCGCTTTACCAAAACAATAGTTGTTAGGAGGGATCTAACACGTATTTTATCCGCTTTACCAAAACAATAGTTGTTAGGAGGGATCTAACACGTATTTTATCCGCTTTACCAAAACAATGGTTGTTAGGAGGGATCTAACACATATTTTATCTGCTTTACCAAAACAATGGTTGTTAAGAGGGATCTAACACGTATTTTATCACGATTACCTTCATCCTTTGTTGTCTGAGGATAAAAGTATTTGACATGTTTCAAACAAGAAAAACCTCTATTTTCAGTGCAATAGGAAATTATCATTACCACGTTCAAGGAAAACAAGTGTCTAGTATAGATGTTCGTCAAGATGGCCGAGGGTAAAAAAAGGCATCCGTCTTACATTGAAAGTAATCTCTGCAGTTGAAAAAACGTTTGTTTTAACACCTTTAACGGCATGGTCAGGTGGGTTAAGGCGTTCTATTCGTAATCTGAGTGTCGCGGGTTCGAATCCCGATCGCACCAAACATGCTCGCCCTGTCAGCCTTGGAGGCGTTATAAATGTGATGGTCAATCCCACTGTTCGTTGGTAAAAGAATTGCCCAAGAGTTGGCGGTGAGTGATGATGACTAGCTGCCTTCCCTCTTGTCTTACACTGCTAAATTAGGGACGGCTAGCGTAGATATCCCTCGTGCAGCTTTACTTGAAATTCAAAAAAACAAAACAAAAACACCTTGGTTGCAGGTAAAACGTGTTTTAATGTAAGCACCTGGGTTCGAGATTATTTGGAAAGCCTTAAAACATAAACAACAAAGTCGTTAATTTTTCCGCACTCTTTGACTGAGCCCCAAGTGTTTCAGCGGTAAATATGAACTTTTCTAACGACTAGGCATCGATACCCGTGGTATGCACAACTTTGCGGTTAACAACAAAGAAACAAAACTCACTAACTGATAAACAAATGACTAGTGTTGTGACGAGTTTTAAGACACAAAATCGAAGGATTTCAGTTTTTTTCTTTATTTCATCACAAGTATGTTACATCTATTATTTTTTCATGTGTATATGTTATTTTTATTGTTTTATGAGTTTTTTTCACAAGTGTTATTTTCCTAAAAGTGTGTGTTATTTTCATTGGGTTTTTCAGAGGTGTATCAGTTTTATTGTCTTTCTCACAACTATGGTAGTTATATTTAATTTTGGTCCGATATGGCCAGGTCGATAAGACACTCGACTCGTAATCTGATGGTCGCGGGTTCGAATCCTCGTCAAACCAAACACTCTCGCCCTTTCAGCCGTGGGGGCGTTATAAAGTGTCTGTCAATCCCACTATAAAAGAGTAGTCCAAGTGTTTGCAGTGAGTGGTGATGACTAGCTGCCTTCCCCCTAGACTTACACTGCAAAATTAGGGACGGCTAGCGCAGATAGCCTTCGTGTAGCTTTGTGCGAAATTCAAATCAAACCAATTTTTGTGTATTGTTTACAAATACGTTTTTTTGTCTTGTTTTTCACATGTTATTTTACTGTTTCATGCTTTCGTCTTCTATAATCGTGGATATCTCTACTTTTTTGTAGCAATTCTTTCGTGGGGAAGGGGTGCTTCAGAAAGGCATTTGTAGTCGAATGCAAAAATACCCTCGCCTCTAGGGCAGTTTTGGTAGTTTTGTTGCTGTAAGGATTACGCTAAAACTTTGCAAAGAGTTCGAAACAAACAGTTGTGATCAAAGTACCTTGAATCTCGTTTTCCGTTCTCTTAACTGTTCCTTTTCCAGTTATAACACAAACATTGATTTTTATTACAAGTGTTAGTTGCGAAGCCTGACCTGGAAAGGTTTACGTGACTTTCCCTACCTTTGTCAAACGTATTAGTTACTTAACATCGGAACTTGTTTTAACACAGTGACTGATCTTATTTCACTCTGTAACATCTAATTTTTTTATTTCATACTAACATCTGAAGTTTGTTTTACCTACTGTAACATCTGAAGTTTTTTTACCAATGTAACATCTGTAGTTTGTTTTACCTACTGTAACATCTGAAGTTTGTTTTACCTACTGTAACATCTGTAGTTTGTTTTACCTACTGTAACAACTGTAGTTTGTTTTACCAACTGTAACATCTGAAGTTTGTTTTACCTACTGTAGCATCTGAAGTTTGTTTTACCTACTGTAACATCTGTAGTTTGTTTTACCTACTGTAACATCTGTAGTTTGTTTCACCTACTGTAACATCTGTAGTTTGTTTCACCTACTGTAACATCTGTAGTTTGTTTCACCTACGGTAACATCTGAAGTTTGTTTTACCTACTGTAACATCTGTAGTTTGTTTTACCTACTGTAACAACTGTAGTTTGTTTTACCAACTGTAACAACTGTAGTTCGTTTTACCAACTGTAACATCTGAAGTTTCTTTTACCTACTGTAACATCTGTAGTTTGTTTTACCTACTGTAACATCTGTAGTTTGTTTTACCTACTGTACCATCTGAAGTTTGTTTTACCTACTGTAACATCTGAATTTTGTTTTACCTACTGTAACATCTGTAGTTTATTTTACCTACTGTAGCATCTGAAGTTTGTTTCACCTACTGTAACATCTGAAGTTTGTTTTACCTACTGTAACATCTGTAGTTTGTTTTACCTACTGTAACATCTGAAGTTTGTTTTACCTACTGCAACATCTGAAGTTTGTTTTACTTAGTGTAACATGTGTAGTTTGTTTTACCTACTGTAACACCTGAAGTTTGTTTTACCTACTGTGACATCTGCAGTTTGTTTTACCTACTGTAACATCTGCAGTTTGTTTTACCTACTGTAACATCTGAAGTTTGTTTTACCTACTGTAACATCTGAAGTTTGTTTTACCTACTGTAACATCTGTAGTTTGTTTTACCAACTGTAACACCTGAAGTTTGTTTTACCTACTGTAACATCTGTAGTTTGTTTTACCTACTGTAACATCTGAAGTTTGTTTTACCTACTGTAACAACTGTAGTTTGTTTTACCAACTGTAACATCTGAAGTTTGTTTTACCTACTGTAACACCTGTAGTTTGTTTTACCAACTGTAACATCTGAAGTTTGTTTCACCTACTGTAACATCTGAAGTTTGTTTTACCTACTGTAACATCTGTAGTTTGTTTTACCTAATGTGACATCTGTAGTTTGTTTTACCAACTGTAACATCTGTAGTTTGTTTTACCTACTGTAACATCTGTAGTTTGTTTTACCTACTGTAACATCTGAAGTTTGTTTTACCTACTGTAATATCTGTAGCTTGTTTTACCTACTGTAACATCTGAAGTTTGTTTTACCGACTGTAACATCTATAGTTTATTTTACCTACTGTAACATCTGTAGTTTGTTTTACCTACTGTAACATCTGCAGTTTGTTTTACCTACTGTAACATCTGAAGTTTATTTTACCTACTGTAGCATCTGAAGTTTGTTTCACCTACTGTAACATCTGTAGTTTGTTTTACCTACTGTAACATCTGAAGTTTGTTTTACCTACTGCAACATCTGAAGTTTCTTTTACTTTGTGTAACATGTGTAGTTTGTTTTACCTACTGTAACACCTGAAGTTTGTTTTACCTACTGTGACATCTGCAGTTTGTTTTACCTACTGTAACATCTGCAGTTTGTTTTACCTACTGTAACATCTGAAGTTTGTTTTACCTACTGTAACATCTGAAGTTTGTTTTACCTACTGTAACATCTGTAGTTTGTTTTACCAACTGTAACACCTGAAGTTTGTTTTACCTACTGTAACATCTGTAGTTTGTTTTACCTACTGTAACATCTGTAGTTTCTTTTACCTACTGTAACATCTGTAGTTTGTTTTACCTACTGTAACATCTGAAGTTTGTTTTACCTACTGTAACATCTGTGGTTTCTTTTACCTACTGTAACATCTGAAGTTTGTTTTACCTACTGTAACATCTGTAGTTTGTTTTACCTACTGTAACATCTGTAGTTTCTTTTACTTACTGTAACATCTGAAGTTTGTTTTACCTACTGTAGCATCTGAAGTTTGTTTTACCTACTGTAACACCTGAAGTTTGTTTTACCTACTGTAACATCTGTAGTTTGTTTTACCTACTGTAACATCTGAAGTTTGTTTTACCTACTGTAACATCTGAAGTTTGTTTTAACTACTGTAACATCTGTAGTTTGTTTTACCTACTGTATTATCTGTAGTTTGTTTTACCAACTGTAACATCTGTAGTTTGTTTTACCTACTGTAGCATCTGAAGTTTGTTTTACCTACTGTAGCATCTGTAGTTTGTATTACCTACTGTAACATCTGTAGTTTGTTTTACCTACTGTAAAATCTCAACTTTGTTTTACCTACTGTAACATCTCAAGTTTCTTTTACCTACTGTAACATCTGCAGTTTGTTTTACCTACTGTAACATCTGAAGTTTGTTTTACCTACTGTAACATCTGTAGTTTGTTTTACCTACTGTAACAACTGTAGTTTGTTTTACCAACTGTAACATCTGAAGTTTCTTTTACCTACTGTAACATCTGTAGTTTGTTTTACCTACTGTAACATCTGTAGTTTGTTTCACCTACTGTAACATCTGTAGTTTGTTTCACCTACTGTAACATCTGTAGTTTGTTTCACCTACGGTAACATCTGAAGTTTGTTTTACCTACTGTAACATCTGTAGTTTGTTTTACCTACTGTAACAACTGTAGTTTGTTTTACCAACTGTAACAACTGTAGTTTGTTTTACCAACTGTAACATCTGAAGTTTCTTTTACCTACTGTAACATCTGTAGTTTGTTTTACCTACTGTAACATCTGTAGTTTGTTTTACCTACTGTACCATCTGAAGTTTGTTTTACCTACTGTAACATCTGAATTTTGTTTTACCTACTGTAACATCTGTAGTTTATTTTACCTACTGTAGCATCTGAAGTTTGTTTCACCTACTGTAACATCTGAAGTTTGTGTTACCTACTGTAACATCTGTAGTTTGTTTTACCTACTGTAACATCTGAAGTTTGTTTTACCTACTGCAACATCTGAAGTTTGTTTTACTTAGTGTAACATGTGTAGTTTGTTTTACCTACTGTAACACCTGAAGTTTGTTTTACCTACTGTAACATCTGCAGTTTGTTTTACCTACTGTAACATCTGCAGTTTGTTTTACCTACTGTAACATCTGAAGTTTGTTTTACCTACTGTAACATCTGAAGTTTTTTTACCAACTGTAACATCTGTAGTTTGTTTTACCTACTGTAACATCTGAAGTTTGTTTTACCTACTGTAACATCTGTAGTTTGTTTTACCTACTGTAACATCTGTAGTTTGTTTTACCAACTGTAACATCTGAAGTTTGTTTTACCTACTGTAGCATCTGTAGTTTGTTTTACCTACTGTAACATCTGTAGTTTGTTTCACCTACTGTAACATCTGTAGTTTGTTTCACCTACTGTAACATCTGTAGTTTGTTTCACCTACTGTAACATCTGAAGTTTGTTTTACCTACTGTAACATCTGTAGTTTGTTTTACCTACTGTAACAACTGTAGTTTGTTTTACCAACTGTAACAACTGTAGTTTGTTTTACCAACTGTAACATCTGAAGTTTCTTTTACCTACTGTAACATCTGTAGTTTGTTTTACCTACTGTAACATCTGTAGTTTGTTTTACCTACTGTACCATCTGAAGTTTGTTTTACCTACTGTAACATCTGAATTTTGTTTTACCTACTGTAACATCTGTAGTTTATTTTACCTACTGTAGCATCTGAAGTTTGTTTCACCTACTGTAACATCTGAAGTTTGTTTTACCGACTGTAACACCTGAAGTTTGTTTTACCTACTGTAACATCTGTAGTTTGTTTTACCTACTGTAACATCTGAAGTTTGTTTTACCTACTGTAACAACTGTAGTTTGTTTTACCAACTGTAACATCTGAAGTTTGTTTTACCTACTGTAACACCTGTAGTTTGTTTTACCAACTGTAACATCTGAAGTTTGTTTCACCTACTGTAACATCTGAAGTTTGTTTTACCTACTGTAACATCTGTAGTTTGTTTTACCTAATGTGACATCTGTAGTTTGTTTTACCAACTGTAACATCTGTAGTTTGTTTTACCTACTGTAACATCTGTAGTTTGTTTTACCTACTGTAACATCTGAAGTTTGTTTTACCTACTGTAATATCTGTAGCTTGTTTTACCTACTGTAACATCTGAAGTTTGTTTTACCGACTGTAACATCTATAGTTTATTTTACCTACTGTAACATCTGTAGTTTGTTTTACCTACTGTAACATCTGCAGTTTGTTTTACCTACTGTAACATCTGAAGTTTATTTTACCTACTGTAGCATCTGAAGTTTGTTTCACCTACTGTAACATCTGTAGTTTGTTTTACCTACTGTAACATCTGAAGTTTGTTTTACCTACTGCAACATCTGAAGTTTGTTTTACTTTGTGTAACATGTGTAGTTTGTTTTACCTACTGTAACACTTGAAGTTTGTTTTACCTACTGTGACATCTCCAGTTTGTTTTACCTACTGTAACATCTGCAGTTTGTTTTACCTACTGTAACATCTGAAGTTTGTTTTACCTACTGTAACATCTGAAGTTTGTTTTACCTACTGTAACATCTGTAGTTTGTTTTACCAACTGTAACACCTGAAGTTTGTTTTACCTACTGTAACATCTGTAGTTTGTTTTACCTACTGTAACATCTGTAGTTTCTTTTACCTACTGTAACATCTGTAGTTTGTTTTACCTACTGTAACATCTGAAGTTTGTTTTACCTACTGTAACATCTGTGGTTTCTTTTACCTACTGTAACATCTGAAGTTTGTTTTACCTACTGTAACATCTGTAGTTTGTTTTACCTACTGTAACATCTGTAGTTTCTTTTACTTACTGTAACATCTGAAGTTTGTTTTACCTACTGTAGCATCTGAAGTTTGTTTTACCTACTGTAACACCTGAAGTTTGTTTTACCTACTGTAACATCTGTAGTTTGTTTTACCTACTGTAACACCTGAAGTTTGTTTTACCTACTGTAACATCTGAAGTTTGTTTTAACTACTGTAACATCTGTAGTTTGTTTTACCTACTGTATTATCTGTAGTTTGTTTTACCAACTGTAACAGTTTTGTTTTACCTACTGTAACATCTGAAGTTTGTTTTACCTACTGTAGCATCTGTAGTTTGTTTTACCTACTGTAACATCTGTAGTTTGTTTTACCTACTGTAAAATCTGTTTGTTTTACCTACTGTAACATCTACCTACTGTAACATCTGTAGTTTGTTTTACCTACTGTAACATCTGTAGTTTGTTTTACCTACTGTAACATCTGTAGTTTGTTTTACCTACTGTAACATCTGTAGTTTGTTTTACCTACTGTAACATCTGAAGTTTGTTTTACCTACTGTAACATCTGTAGTTTGTATTACCTACTGTAACATCTGTAGTTTGTTTTACCAACTGTAACATCTGAAGTTTGTTTTACCTACTGTAACATCTGAAGTTTGTTTTACCTACTGTAACACCTGAAGTTTGTTTTACCAACTGTAACATCTGAAGTTTGT
Source organism: Tachypleus tridentatus (assembly GCF_004210375.1). Classification (NCBI taxonomy): domain Eukaryota; kingdom Metazoa; phylum Arthropoda; class Merostomata; order Xiphosura; family Limulidae; genus Tachypleus; species Tachypleus tridentatus. The sequence continues at coordinate 4,373,872 of NC_134829.1, read as the reverse complement.
TTTACCTACTGTAACATCTGAAGTTTGTTTTACCTACTGTAACATCTGTAGTTTGTTTTACCTAATGTGACATCTGTAGTTTGTTTTACCAACTGTAACATCTGAAGTTTGTTTTACCTACTGTAACATCTGTAGTTTGTTTTACCTACTGTAACATCTGAAGTTTGTTTTACCTACTGTAACATCTGTAGTTTGTTTTACCTACTGTAACATCTGTAGTTTGTTTTACCTACTGTAACATCTATAGTTTATTTTACCTACTGTAACATCTGTAGTTTGTTTTACCTACTGTAACATCTGAAGTTTGTTTCACCTACTGTAACATCTGAAGTTTGTTTCACCTACTGTAACATCTGTAGTTTCTTTTACCTACTGTAACATCTGTAGTTTGTTTTACCTACTGTAACATCTGAAGTTTGTTTTACCTACTGTAACATCTGTAGTTTGTTTTACCTACTGTAACACCTGAAGTTTGTTTTACCTACTGTAACATCTGCAGTTTGTTTTACCTACTGTAACATCTGCAGTTTGTTTTACCTACTGTAACATCTGAAGTTTGTTTTACCTACTGTAGCACCTGTAGTTTGTTTTACCTACTGTAACATCTGTAGTTTGTTTTACCTACTGTAACATCTGTAGTTTGTTTTACCTACTGTAACATCTGAAGTTTGTTTTACCTACTGTAACATCTGAAGTTTGTTTTACCTACTGTAACATCTGAAGTTTGTTTTACCTACTGTAACATCTGTAGTTTGTTTTACCTACTGTAACATCTGAAGTTTGTTTTACCTACTGTAACATCTGAAGTTTGTTTTACCAACTGTAACACCTGAAGTTTGTTTTACCTACTGTAACATCTGAAGTTTGTTTTACCAACTGTAACATCTGAAGTTTGTTTTACCTACTGTAACATCTGTAGTTTGTTTTACCTACTGTAACATCTGAAGTTTGTTTTACCTACTGTAACATCTGTAGTTTGTTTTACCAACTGTAACATCTGAAGTTTGTTTTACCTACTGTAACATCTGTAGTTTGTTTTACCTACTGTAACATCTGTAGTTTGTTTTACCTACTGTAACATCTGAAGTTTGTTTTACCTACTGTAACATCTGTAGTTTGTTTTACCTACTGTAACATCTGTAGTTTCTTTTACTTACTGTAACATCTGAAGTTTGTTTTACCTACTGTAACATCTGAAGTTTGTTTTACCTACTGTAACACCTGAAGTTTGTTTTACCTACTGTAACATCTCATGTTTGTTTTACCTACTGTAACATCTGTAGTTTGTTTTATTAACTGTAACATCTGAAGTTTGTTTTACCTACTGTAACACCTGAAGTTTGTTTTACCTACTGTAACATCTGAAGTTTGTTTTACCTACTGTAACATCTGAAGTTTGTTTCACCTACTGTAACATCTGAAGTTTGTTTTACCTACTGTAACATCTCAAGTTTGTTTTACCTACTGTAACATCTGAAGTTTGTTTTACCTACTGTAACATCCTGTAACATCTGTAGTTTGTTTTACCTACTGTAACATCTGTAGTTTGTTTTACCTACTGTAACATCTGAAGTTTGTTTTACCTACTGTAACATCTGTGAAGTTTGTTTTACCTACTGTAACATCTGTAGTTTGTATTACCTACTGTAACACCTGAAGTTTCTTTTACCTACTGTAACATCTGTAGTTTGTTTTACCTACTGTAACATCTGAAGTTTGTTTTACCTACTGTAACATCTGAAGTTTTTTTACCAACTGTAACACCTGAAGTTTGTTTTACCTACTGTAACATCTGAAGTTTGTTTTACCAACTCTAACATCTGAAGTTTGTTTTACCTACTGTAACATCTGTAGTTTGTTTTACCAACTGTAACATCTGAAGTTTGTTTTACCTACTGTAACATCTGTAGTTTGTTTTACCAACTGTAACACCTGAAGTTTGTTTTACCTACTGTAACATCTGTAGTTTGTTTTACCTACTGTAACATCTGTAGTTTCTTTTACCTACTGTAACATCTGAAGTTTGTTTTACCTACTGTAACATCTGTAGTTTGTTTTACCTACTGTAACATCTGTAGTTTCTTTTACTTACTGTAACATCTGAAGTTTGTTTTACCTACTGTAGCATCTGAAGTTTGTTTTACCTACTGTAACACCTGAAGTTTGTTTTACCTACTGTAACATCTGTAGTTTGTTTTACCTACTGTAACATCTGTAGTTTGTTTTACCAACTGTAACACCTGAAGTTTGTTTTACCTACTGTAACATCTGTAGTTTGTTTTACCTACTGTAACATCTGTAGTTTGTTTTACCTACTGTAACATCTGAAGTTTGTTTTACCTACTGTAACATCTGAAGTTTGTTTTACCTACTGTAACATCTGTAGTTTCTTTTACCTACTGTAACATCTGAAGTTTGTTTTACCTACTGTAACATCTGTAGTTTGTATTACCTACTGTAACATCTGTAGTTTGTTTTACCAACTGTAACATCTGAAGTTTGTTTTACCTACTGTAACACCTGAAGTTTGTTTTACCTACTGTAACATCTGAAGTTTGTTTTACCTACTGTAACATCTGAAGTTTGTTTTACCTACTGTAACATCTGTAGTTTGTTTTACCTACTGTAACATCTGTAGTTTGTTTTACCTACTGTAACATCTGTAGTTTGTTTTACCTACTGTAACATCTGAAGTTTGTTTTACCTACTGTAACATCTGAAGTTTGTTTTACCTACTGTAACATCTGAAGTTTGTTTTACCTACTGTAACATCTGTAGTTTGTTTTACCTACTGTAACATCTGTAGTTTCTTTTACCTACTGTAACATCTGAAGTTTGTTTTACCTACTGTAACATCTGTAGTTTGTTTTACCTACTGTAACATCTGTAGTTTCTTTTACCTACTGTAACATCTGCCTAGTTTGTTTTACCTACTGTAACATCTGAAGTTTGTTTTACCTACTGTAACATCTCAAGTTTCATACTGTAACATCTGAAGTTTGTTTTACCTACTGTAACATCTGTAGTTTGTTTTACCAACTGTAACATCTGTAGTTTGTTTTACCTACTGTAACATCTGTAGTTTGTTTTACCTACTGTACTGTAGTTTGTTTTACCTACTGTAATATCTGTAGTTTGTTTTACCAACTGTAACATCTGTAGTTTGTTTTATCTACTGTAACAACTGTAGTTTGTTTTACCTACTGTAACATCTGTAGTTTGTTTTACCTACTGTAACATCTCAAGTTTGTTTTACCTACTGTAACATTTCAAGTTTCTTTTACCTACTGTAACATCTGTAGTTTCTTTTACCTACTGTAACACCTGAAGTTTGTTTTACCTACTGTAACACCTGAAGTTTGTTTTATCTACTGTAACAACTGCAGTTTGTTTTACCAACTGTAACATCTGCAGTTTGTTTTACCTACTGTAACATCTGAAGTTTGTTTTACCAACTCTAACATCTGAAGTTTGTTTTACCTACTGTAACATCTGAAGTTTGTTTTACCTACTGTAACATCTGTAGTTTGTTTTACCTACTGTAACATCTGTAGTTTCTTTTTTTTCCTACTGTAACATCTGTAGTTTGTTTTACCTACTGTAACATCTGCAGTTTGTTTTACCTACTGTAACATCTGAAGTTTGTTTTACCAACTCTAACATCTGAAGTTTGTTTTACCTACTGTAACATCTGTAGTTTGTTTTACCAACTGTAACACCTGAAGTTTGTTTTACCTACTGTAATATCTGTAGTTTGTTTTACCTACTGTAACATCTGCAGTTTGTTTTACCTACTGTAACATCTGAAGTTTGTTTTACCTACTGTAACATCTGTAGTTTGTTTTACCTACTGTAGCATCTGAAGTTTGTTTTACCTACTGTAGCATCTGAAGTTTGTTTCACCTACTGTAACATCTGAAGTTTGTTTTACCTACTGTAACATCTGTAGTTTGTTTTACCTACTGTAACATCTGAAGTTTGTTTTACCTACTGTAACATCTGAAGTTTGTTTTACTTAGTGTAACGTGTAGTTTGTTTTACCTACTGTAACACCTGAAGTTTGTTTTACCTACTGTGACATCTGCAGTTTGTTTTACCTACTGTAACATCTGCAGTTTGTTTTACCTACTGTAACATCTGTAGTTTGTTTTACCTACTGTAACATCTGAAGTTTGTTTTACCAACTCTAACATCTGAAGTTTGTTTTACCTACTGTAACATCTGTAGTTTGTTTTACCAACTGTAACACCTGAAGTTTGTTTTACCTACTGTAACATCTGTAGTTTTTTTACCTACTGTAACATCTGTAGTTTTTTTACCTACTGTAACATCTGAAGTTTGTTTTACCTACTGTAACATCTGAAGTTTGTTTTACCAACTGTAACACCTGTAGTTTGTTTTACTTACTGTAACATCTGAAGTTTGTTTTACCAACTCTAACATCTGAAGTTTGTTTTACCTACTGTAACATCTGTAGTTTGTTTTACCAACTGTAACACCTGAAGTTTGTTTTACCTACTGTAACATCTGTAGTTTGTTTTACCAACTGTAACACCTGAAGTTTGTTTTACCTACTGTAACATCTGAAGTTTGTTTTACCTACTGTAACATCTGAAGTTTGTTTTACCAACTCTAACATCTGAAGTTTGTTTTACCTACTGTAACATCTGTAGTTTGTTTTACCAACTGTAACACCTGAAGTTTGTTTTACCTACTGTAACATCTGTAGTTTTTTTACCTACTGTAACATCTGCAGTTTGTTTTACCTACTGTAACATCTGAAGTTTGTTTTACCTACTGTAACATCTGTAGTTTGTTTTACCTACTGTAGCATCTGAAGTTTGTTTTACCTACTGTAGCATCTGAAGTTTGTTTCACCTACTGTAACATCTGAAGTTTGTTTTACCTACTGTAACATCTGCAGTTTGTTTTACCTACTGTAACATCTGAAGTTTGTTTTACCTACTGTAACATCTGAAGTTTGTTTTACTTAGTGTAACATGTGTAGTTTGTTTTACCTACTGTAACACCTGAAGTTTGTTTTACCTACTGTGACATCTGCAGTTTGTTTTACCTACTGTAACATCTGCAGTTTGTTTTACCTACTGTAACATCTGAAGTTTGTTTTACCTACTGTAACATCTGAAGTTTGTTTTACCTACTGTAACATCTGAAGTTTGTTTTACCTACTGTAACATCTGAAGTTTGTTTTACCAACTCTAACATCTGAAGTTTGTTTTACCTACTGTAACATCTGTAGTTTGTTTTACCAACTGTAACACCTGAAGTTTGTTTTACTTACTGTAACATCTGTAGTTTTTTTACCTACTGTAACATCTGTAGTTTTTTTACCTACTGTAACATCTGAAGTTTGTTTTACCTACTGTAACATCTGAAGTTTGTTTTACCAACTGTAACACCTGTAGTTTGTTTTACCTACTGTAACATCTGAAGTTTGTTTTACCAACTCTAACATCTGAAGTTTGTTTTACCTACTGTAACATCTGTAATTTGTTTTACCAACTGTAACACCTGAAGTTTGTTTTACCTACTGTAACATCTGTAGTTTGTTTTACCAACTGTAACATCTGAAGTTTGTTTTACCTACTGTAACATCTGTAGTTTGTTTTACCAACTGTAACACCTGAAGTTTGTTTTACCTATTGTAACATCTGAAGTTTGTTTTACCTACTGTAACATCTGAAGTTTGTTTTACCAACTCTAACATCTGAAGTTTGTTTTACCTACTGTAACATCTGTAGTTTGTTTTACCAACTGTAACACCTGAAGTTTGTTTTACCTACTGTAACATCTGTAGTTTTTTTACCTACTGTAACATCTGCAGTTTGTTTTACCTGCTGTAACATCTGAAGTTTGTTTTACCTACTGTAACATCTGTAGTTTGTTTTACCTACTGTAGCATCTGAAGTTTGTTTTACCTACTGTAGCATCTGAAGTTTGTTTCACCTACTGTAACATCTGAAGTTTTTTTACCTACTGTAACATCTGTAGTTTGTTTTACCTACTGTAACATCTGAAGTTTGTTTTACTTAGTGTAACATGTGTAGTTTTTTTACCTACTGTAACACCTGAAGTTTGTTTTACCTACTGTAACATCTGCAGTTTGTTTTACCTACTGTAACATCTGCAGTTTGTTTTACCTACTGTAACATCTGAAGTTTGTTTTACCTACTGTAACATCTGAAGTTTGTTTTACCAACTCTAACATCTGAAGTTTGTTTTACCTACTGTAACATCTGTAGTTTGTTTTACCAACTGTAACACCTGAAGTTTGTTTTACCTACTGTAACATCTGTAGTTTTTTTACCTACTGTAACATCTGTAGTTTTTTTTACCTACTGTAACATCTGAAGTTTGTTTTACCTACTGTAACATCTGAAGTTTGTTTTACCAACTGTAACACCTGTAGTTTGTTTTACCTACTGTAACATCTGAAGTTTGTTTTACCAACTCTAACATCTGAAGTTTGTTTTACCTACTGTAACATCTGTAGTTTGTTTTACCAACTGTAACACCTGAAGTTTGTTTTACCTACTGTAACATCTGTAGTTTGTTTTACCAACTGTAACACCTGAAGTTTGTTTTACCTACTGTAACATCTGTAGTTTGTTTTACCTACTGTAACATCTGTAGTTTCTTTTACCTACTGTAACATCTCAAGTTTGTTTTACCTACTGTAACATCTCAAGTTTCTTTTACCTACTGTAACATCTGTAGTTTCTTTTACCTACTGTAACACCTGAAGTTTGTTTTACCTACTGTAACACCTGAAGTTTGTTTTACCTACTGTAACAACTGTAGTTTGTTTTACCAACTGTAACATCTGTAGTTTGTTTTACCTACTGTAACACCTGTAGTTTGTTTTACTTACTGTAACATCTGAAGTTTGTTTTACCTACTGTAACATCTGTAGTTTGTTTTACCTACTGTAACATCTGTAGTTTGTTTTACCTACTGTAACATCTGTAGTTTGTTTTACCTACTGTAGCATCTGAAGTTTGTTTTACCTACTGTAGCATCTGAAGTTTGTTTCACCTACTGTAACATCTGAAGTTTGTTTTACCTACTGTAACAACTGTAGTTTGTTTTACCAACTGTAACATCTGTAGTTTGTTTTACCTACTGTAACATCTGTAGTTTGTTTTACCTACTGTAACATCTGTAGTTTGTTTTACCTACTGTAGCATCTGAAGTTTGTTTTACCTACTGTAACATCTGCAGTTTGTTTTACCTACTGTAACATCTGAAGTTTGTTTTACCAACTGTAACACCTGTAGTTTGTTTTACCTACTGTAGCATCTGAAGTTTGTTTCACCTACTGTAACATCTGAAGTTTGTTTCACCTACTGTAAGATCTGTAATTTGTTTTACCTACTGTAACATCTGTAGTTTGTTTTACCTACTGTAACATCTGAAGTTTGTTTTACTTAGTGTAACATGTGTAGTTTGTTTTACCTACTGTAACACCTGAAGTTTGTTTTACCTACTGTAACATCTGCAGTTTGTTTTACCTACTGTAACATCTGCAGTTTGTTTTACCAACTATAACATCTGAAGTTTGTTTTACCTACTGTAACATCTGTAGTTTGTTTTACCAACTGTAACACCTGAAGTTTGTTTTACCTACTGTAACATCTGTAGTTTGTTTTACCAACTGTAACACCTGAAGTTTGTTTTACCTACTGTAACATCTGTAGTTTGTTTTACCTACTGTAACATCTGTAGTTTGTTTTACCTACTGTAACATCTGTAGTTTCTTTTACCTACTGTAACATCTCAAGTTTGTTTTACCTACTGTAACATCTCAAGTTTCTTTTACCTACTGTAACATCTGTAGTTTCTTTTACCTACTGTAACACCTGAAGTTTGTTTTACCTACTGTAACACCTGAAGTTTGTTTTACCTACTGTAACAACTGTAGTTTGTTTTACCAACTGTAACATCTGTAGTTTGTTTTACCTACTGTAACACCTGTAGTTTGTTTTACTTTCTGTAACATCTGAAGTTTGTTTTACCTTCTGTAACATCTGTAGTTTGTTTTACCTACTGTAACATCTGTAGTTTGTTTTACCTACTGTAGCATCTGAAGTTTGTTTTACCTACTGTAGCATCTGAAGTTTGTTTTACCTACTGTAACAACTGTAGTTTGTTTTACCAACTGTAACATCTGTAGTTTGTTTTACCTACTGTAACACCTGTAGTTTGTTTTACTTACTGTAACATCTGAAGTTTGTTTTACCTACTGTAACATGTGTAGTTTGTTTTACCTACTCTAACACCTGAAGTTTGTTTTACCTACTGTAACATCTGCAGTTTGTTTTTCCTACTGTAACATCTGCAGTTTGTTTTACCAACTATAACATCTGAAGTTTGTTTTACCTACTGTAACATCTTTAGTTTGTTTTACCAACTGTAACACCTGAAGTTTGTTTTACCTACTGTAACATCTGTAGTTTGTTTTACCAACTGTAACACCTGAAGTTTGTTTTACCTACTGTAACATCTGTAGTTTGTTTTACCTACTGTAACATCTGTAGTTTGTTTTACCTACTGTAACATCTGTAGTTTCTTTTACCTACTGTAACATCTCAAGTTTGTTTTACCTACTGTAACATCTCAAGTTTCTTTTACCTACTGTAACATCTGTAGTTTCTTTTACCTACTGTAACACCTGAAGTTTGTTTTACCTACTGTAACACCTGAAGTTTGTTTTACCTACTGTAACAACTGTAGTTTGTTTTACCAACTGTAACATCTGTAGTTTGTTTTACCTACTGTAACACCTGTAGTTTGTTTTACTTACTGTAACATCTGAAGTTTGTTTTACCTACTGTAACATCTGTAGTTTGTTTTACCTACTGTAACATCTGTAGTTTGTTTTACCTACTGTAGCATCTGAAGTTTGTTTTACCTACTGTAGCATCTGAAGTTTGTTTCACCTACTGTAACATCTGAAGTTTGTTTTACCTACTGTAACAACTGTAGTTTGTTTTACCAACTGTAACATCTGTAGTTTGTTTTACCTACTGTAACACCTGTAGTTTGTTTTACTTACTGTAACATCTGAAGTTTGTTTTACCTACTGTAACATCTGTAGTTTGTTTTACCTACTGTAACATCTGTAGTTTGTTTTACCTACTGTAACATCTGTAGTTTGTTTTACCTACTGTAGCATCTGAAGTTTGTTTTACCTACTGTAGCATCTGAAGTTTGTTTCACCAACTGTAACATCTGAAGTTTGTTTTACCTACTGTAACATCTGAAGTTTGTTTTACTTAGTGTAACATGTGTAGTTTGTTTTACCTACTGTAACACCTGAAGTTTGTTTTACCTACTGTGACATCTGCAGTTTGTTTTACCTACTGTAACATCTGCAGTTTGTTTTACCTACTGTAACATCTGAAGTTTGTTTTACCAACTGTAACACCTGTAGTTTGTTTTACCTACTGTAACATCTGAAGTTTGTTTCACCTACTGTAACATCTGAAGTTTGTTTCACCTACTGTAAGATCTGTAGTTTGTTTTACCTACTGTAACATCTGTAGTTTGTTTTACCTACTGTAACATCTGAAGTTTGTTTTACCTACTGTAGCATCTGTAGTTTGTTTTACTTACTGTAACATCTATAGTTAGTTTCACCTACTGTAACATCTTTAGTTTGTTTTACCTACTGTAACATCTGTAGTTTATTTTACCTACTGTAACATTAGAATTTTTTTCACCTACTGTAACATCTGAAGTTTGTTTTACTTATTGTAAGATATAAAGTAAGTTTCTTGAATACGGTGCGTCCTTACTTCTGATCTGGCCAGGTGGTTAGGGCACTCGTCTCGTAATCTTCGGTTCTCTGTTTCGAATCCCCGACTCACTGAAAATGCTCTCTCGTTCAGTCGTGGGAGCGTTATTATGTAACGACCATTCCCACTTTTCGTTTGTAAAAGAGTATCCCAAGAGTTGGCGGTGGGTGGTGATGACTAGCTGCCTTCCCTTTAGTCTTACACTGCTAACTTAGGGACGGCTAGTGCAGGTAGTCCTGACGTAGCTTTGCGCGAAATTAAACAAATAAGCAAGCAATTCTATTTTAATATAGCGCTAACCCTTAAATCATTTTATATGCAAAATATGAAACAATATATCCAAAGCCGTTACTTCACGTGCATGTTATTCTACGTGTGCTCGTTTGTGTTCGTTCACGGTCTCGTTGAAGAGATAGAATTAAACCATATTTCTAGTTTCTTTTCAAAAGAAACGTTTTCTCAACACCAATGTAATGATGTGGCTCGAGATTTAAGTTGTGTAAGAGTTGGCTCAGTTCCAAGTTAATGAGCACGTGGAGTGCGTGGATTCGGGTTCTAATACAGAGTATGTATTTCATCGAGAACAGAATTGTGGGTTATATTTTGTCTTCATAAATTCATCAATGATAAATGTACAATAGGTACTGGTGTTAAATCCAAGTGATGTGCGAACTACAGAAAGGTTCTAGATAATTAAACAAAAGATTCGTCGACGTTCAGGTCACAAAAATAAAGAATAGGACATTTGAAATAATGAAACTTTCAAACATAACACAGTGTTGTGATATTTCAAATAATTACAGACAGTAAGAGTATAAAAGACGGCCCTGTAATTTATTTGTCATTATATTACCAATGTAAAGGATGACTGTAGTTTATTTATCAACCTATAACCAGTATAAAGGATGACTCTAAAGACACTGTCGTTTATATATAGTATTAAAACAAACCATGTTACTAAGAGGCTCTAAGGACACTATCGTTTATATATAGTATTAAAACAAACCATGTTACTAAGAGACTCTAAAGACACTATCGTTTATATATAGTATTAAAACAAACCATGTTACTAAGAGACTCTAAAGACACTATCGTTTATATATAGTATTAAAACAAACCATGTTACTAAGAGGCTCTAAATACACTATCGTTTATATATAGTATTAAAACAAACCATGTTACTAAGAGGCTCTAAATACACTATCGTTTATATATAGTATTAAAACAAACCATGTTACTAAGAGGCTCTAAATACACTATCATTTATATATAGTATTAAAACAAACCATGTTACTTAGAGGCTCTAAAGACACTATCGTTTCTGTATAGTATTAAAACAAACCATGTTACTAAGAGACTCTAAAGAGACTATCGTTTATATATAGTATTAAAACAAACCATGTTACTAAGAGACTCTAAAGACACTATCGTTTATATATAGTATTAAAACAAACCATGTTAATAAGAGGATACGAACCCCGTGACATCAAACATTTTCGTCCTTTAAGCCGTGTGTGGCGTTATAATGTGACTTTCAATCCCATCATTCGTTAGTAAAAGAGTAGCCCAATAGTTGGCGGTGGGTGGTAATCACTAGCTGCCTTCTCTCTAGTCTTACATTGCAAAATTAGGGACGGTTAGCGCAGATAGCCCTCGTGTGGCTTTGCGCGAAATTCAAAAAACAAACAAACCAAACGAAATTCTTACAGGTAAAATATTTTCTCACTCTACATATATAAAAAGCTTCTACGCTCTTATATGGTAAGTTTTTCTAAACCGTAGTTAGAGGCATAGAGTCGTGATTGGTACATAGTTTCAATAAATCTATTGTTTCTGACTTCTGAACATAAAGGGAAAATAATATACAGAAGGAAATGTTTAATCAGGAACAAGTGGAGTATCTCTGATAATCTCGGATAGGTCTACAAGACAAACTCTTGGCGTCTAGTGTCTTGCCTTTATTATTTGCAGTTCACTTCAAAGATAAGACGTTATCCGCAAAGGTCATTAGCGGGCTCCAAACGCCCAGTCAGTGTTTAAATAAATACATTCCATGTTATTGGACGGTGAATGTTAGTTGTTGAACCACAGACGCCGTACTCTTGAGAAACATTCTGATGTCTACTTATCCTAAATTGCGTGAGTGCGTATAATAGTAAAAGTGAAAGAAAAAAATCTTAAAATTTATGAAATAAAATCACGTTTGTTACTTTACTATTGTAAAAATGAATAGATTTTTTTGGAATAAAATTGATATAAGAAATATAGATAAAAAACAAACGACCTCTGTAGGCTATCGTTAGATTTTCTTACGAGCTAAAACAGAAACATTCGTCATTATATTTAGCGAAATTTTTACTAATGGAGAGGAACTGAGTTACAACACCAAAATCTGGTTCTCCACTACCCGTTGTGGATAGAACAGATTCTGTACTGTTGCGCTCAAACTCACAATATACTTGAATGTGTATCAATGGTAACTACACCCGTGTAGCAACAAATTTATGAGCAACTTGTAATAAGGTAAAACAAGATATATATTGTTTACTTGTATGATAAAAAATTAATTCAAAAATTGCACTAGACTACGGGTTTGCTTTTCACATTCGTTACACTTTGTCCTGGAAAATATGAAATTCACTCACTATCCAGGAGGTCTTTTGTCCAGTACTTGACTTTATCTGTGAAAGTCATCCAGGAGGCCTTTTGTCCAGTACTTGACTTTATCTGTGAAAGTCATCCAGGAGGCCTTTTGTCCAGTACTTGACTTTATCTATGAAAGTCACTCAGGAGGCCTTTTGTCCAGTAATTGACTTTATCTATGAAAGTCACCCAGGAGGCCTTTTGTCCAGTACTTGACTTTATCTATGAAAGTCACCCAGGAGGCCTTTTGTCCAGTACTTGACTTTATCTATGAAAGTCACCCAGGAGGCCTTTTGTCCAGTACTTGACTTTATCTATGAAAGTCACCCAGGAGGCCTTTTGTCCAGTACGTGACTTTATCTGTGAAAGTCATCCAGGAAGCCTTTTGTCCAGTACTTGACTTTATCTGTGAAAGTCACCCAGGAGGCCTTTTGTCCAGTACTTGACTTTATCTATGAAAGTCATCCAGGAGGCCTTTTGTCCAGCACTTTACTTTATCTATGAAAGTCATCCAGGAGGCCTTTTGTCCAGTACGTGATTTTATCTGTGAAAGTCATCCAGGAGGCCTTTTGTCCAGTACTTGACTTTATCTGTGAAAGTCACCCAGGAGGCCTTTTGTCCAGTACTTGACTTTATCTATGAAAGTCATCCAGGAGGCCTTTTGTCCAGTACTTGACTTTATCTATGAAAGTCATCCAGGAGGCCTTTTGTCCAGTACTTGACTTTATCTGTGAAAGTCATCCAGGAGGCCTTTTGTCCAGCTCTTTACTTTATCTATGAAAGTCATCCAGGAGGCCTTTTGTCCAGTACGTGACTTTATCTGTGAAAGTCATCCAGGAGGCCTTTGTCCAGTACTTGACTTTATCTGTGAAAGTCATCCAGGAGGCCTTTTGTCCAGTACTTGACTTTATCTATGAAAGTCATCCAGGAGGCCTTTTGTCCAGTACTTGACTTTATCTATGAAAGTCATCCAGGAGGCCTTTTGTCCAGTACTTGACTTTATCTATGAAAGTCATCCAGGAGGCCTTTTGTCCAGTACTTGACTTTATCTGTGAAAGTCATCCAGGAGGCCTTTTGTCCAGCTCTTTACTTTATCTATGAAAGTCATCCAGGAGGCCTTTTGTCCAGTACTTGACTTTATCTATGGAAGTCACCCAGGAGGCCTTTTGTCCAGTACTTTGCTTTATCTATGAAAGTCATCCAGGAGGCCTTTTGTCCAGTACTTGACTTTATCTGTGAAAGTCACCCAGGAGGCCTTTTGTCCAGTACTTTGCTTTATCTATGAAAGTCATCCAGGAGGCCTTTTGTCCAGTACGTGACTTTATCTATGAAAGTCATCCAGGAGGCCTTTTGTCCAGCTCTTTACTTTATCTATGAAAGTCATCCAGGAGGCCTTTGTCCAGTACGTGACTTTATCTATGAAAGTCATCCAGGAGGCCTTTTGTCCAGTACGTGACTTTATCTGTGAAAGTCATCCAGGAGGCCTTTTGTCCAGTACTTGACTTTATCTGTGAAAGTCATCCAGGAGGCCTTTTGTCCAGTACTTGACTTTATCTATGAAAGTCATCCAGGAGGCCTTTTGTCCAGTACTTGACTTTATCTGTGAAAGTCATCCAGGAGGCCTTTTGTCCAGCTCTTTACTTTATCTATGAAAGTCATCCAGGAGGCCTTTTGTCCAATACTTGACTTTATCTATGAAAGTCATCCAGGAGGCCTTTTGTCCAGTACGTGACTTTATCTGTGAAAGTCATCCAGGAGGCCTTTGTCCAGTACTTGACTTTATCTGTGAAAGTCATCCAGGAGGCCTTTGTCCAGTACTTGACTTTATCTATGAAAGTCATCCAGGAGGCCTTTTGTCCAGTACTTGACTTTATCTATGAAAGTCATCCAGGAGGCCTTTTGTCCAGTACTTGACTTTATCTGTGAAAGTCATCCAGGAGGCCTTTTGTCCAGCTCTTTACTTTATCTATGAAAGTCATCCAGGAGGCCTTTTGTCCAGTACTTGACTTTATCTATGAAAGTCATCCAGGAGGCCTTTTGTCCAGTACTTGACTTTATCTGTGAAAGTCATCCAGGAGGCCTTTTGTCCAGTACTTTACTTTATCTATGAAAGTCATCCAGGAGGCCTTTTGTCCAGTACTTGACTTTATCTATGAAAGTCACCCAGGAGGCCTTTTGTCCAGTACTTGACTTTATCTATGAAGGTCATCCAGGAGGCCTTTTGTCCAGTGCTTGTCTTTATCTATGAAAGTATACAGAAAGATAGCGAATATGAATTTTGTGAGAAAACTAAACAAGAAAAGAAATCGTAATTAGTGTACATACAATGAATACGAGGGTTCACTTTCTGTTTCCTCAAAAAACACCTTCCGTATTTTATGACTGTTGATGCAGTTTAAGAGTGACGGTTAAATTTCATTATTCGATGAGACAAAATTAACCTGAAAATTGTTGACTAGTTCTGTTGACTGATACTTTCTTTCTAGTTTCGTTTTCAAAATTAGAATCAGCCATGCAGAGATAGCTCGTGGGTAGCCATGCAGATGTGGCTCGTGTGTAGCCATGTAAAGATAGCTCGTGGGTTGCCATACAGAGACAGTTCGTGTGTAGCTATGCAGAGATAGCTGCCCGTGTGTAGCTTTTCGGTAACGTTTTTGCATAAAGTTATCACTACGAAAATTAATAGTAACCATAAACTGAAACTGATTAAAATTCCCGCCCAAATCTCCACTAACCACGATGTTTCATTAAAAGACAAATTAACTCCTTGCTTCTCAGTAAACATTGTACTCTGTCTCTTGGTCTTCTTGGTGTGGATTCCTGTACGTGGTGAGGGGACCTTCCAGGGAAGGTTCTGTTCTGGGATGTACACATCCACCCACGTGTCCTTTACTGCTATTGATCTCTTGGTTTGCTCCCCTTCATTATTCTCCTATTTTTCATGGAGGGTTAACAATAATCCACGAGGTAGTGATCATTTTCCTGTAAATTTGAGAGAGACTGGTCGTGGTCGATGCCACCCGACCCGCGTGTCCCGGTGGAAGCTGGATCAAGCAAACTGGCACTCTTTCACTGCTCACAGAACTTGATCCTGCCATCGTCTGTAAGCCATCACTATACGACTGTGTGGCAACAGTAACTGACTGTATTATATAAGCAGCTGCTCAATGTGTTTCTAAAACCTTGACATGTTTTCCACGATATCCTCGTCCGTGGTAGAATCCTGCCTGCCACATGACACGGAAGTCTCAAAAACGGGCCTGGGATACTTTTCATTGGTATCCCACACTCTCCCATTACATCGCTCATGCTCGGTGGGTAAAACGTCAAAGCAAGAAGGACTCTGGTTTAAGTTCACAACCAGCATATCTTCTACCACCAGTTCCAAAGTCATATGGAACAAGATTCGAAAGGTCAGTGGGCAATATAATTCTGTCCCCCTCTATCCTGCTCTCTGATGGTCAGGAAGTAGTTGATACCCGAGCATCGCCGATACTCTAGGTAAAAGTTTTGCTGGGTATCTAGCATTTCTGCTTCATTCTCCACCTTCTTAGCCATCACGACTCTGGCAGAGCGATCATCTCTTTCCCTTCGAGCTGATTGTCTCTATGATTATAATCGTCCCTTTATATTGGTGGAACTCAAACTGGCCCTTCATTGGTCTGGTAGTGCATTGGTCGGACCTGATGATGTACACTATGAAATGCTGCACCGTCTATCTCCTGCTTCTCTTGCTATTCTTCTGATTATTTTAAACCGAATTTGGCAGGATAATGTTTTTCCTGATGCCTAGTGCCAGGCAATTGTCCTAATTATCTGTAAGCCTGGAAAGGATCCTAAGATTCCTTCAAACTACCGTCCAACAAGCTGTCTCTGTAAAACCTTAAAGAGGATGGTCAATGCTCGTCTTGTTTAGTTCCTCGGATCAAACAACCTCCTTTCGCTCACCCAGTGTGGGTTCCGACGACAGCTCTCCACCATGGACCACGTTATTCGACTTGAAACATCAATCAGAGAAGCCTTTCTCAAACGACAACATCTTGTACCAATATTTTTGACATTGAGAAGGCTTATGATACAACATGAAAGTATGGTATTTTGCGAGACCTCCATTTATGTGGATTGCATGGCCATTTGCCCATTTTATTTAAAATATTTTAATGGACAGGCGATTCCAAGTCATGGGTTCAACACTTTCCCGTTTTTCTACAGGAACTTGGAGTCTCTCAGAGCTGTGTTATGAGTGTCATACTTTTCAGTATAAAGATAAGTGCCATCACTAAACAACTCCCTCTAACTGTTGCAAACTGGCTCTATGTCGACGACTTTCACATCTCGTGTCAGTCGTCGAACACGAGGTATGTTGAGCGGAAGCTACAGACTCCCTCAATCGTTTACTGAAGTGTACCACAGCAAACAGCTTTAACTTCTCTCTCTCTAAAACCGTTTAAATGCACTTTGCCGTCAATGTGGTCTCCTGATCCTGAACTCTGCATCGGTAAAGTTGTGCTGCCTGGGGTCTCTGAGACAAAGTTCTGGGGCTTATCTTTGACCGTAAGCTGGCCTTTATACCACATATCAAGCAGCTACGGGTCAAATGTACAAGAGCACTGAACATCCTCCGTGTCCTCTCTTCCACCACTTGAAGTGGATCTATGTTCTATGTTGAAGATATATCGTGCTCTTATTCGATCGACATTCTACTATGGATCACTTGTCTATGGCTCTGCCAGGACCTTGGCCTTAAAGATGCTGAACCCCATTCATCATCAAGTGTTTTTCGCACTTCCCCAGTTCAGAACTTATACATAGTTTCACTAACCTTCTTTGCATCTCCACTGTTTACAACTGTCTTCACTATATGCTTCGAAATTTCGTTCCTTACCAAAGCATCCCACCTGGGGTTGTGTTTTACTTCCTCTATGGGCCATACTTTTTCAGAACAGAGGTCTACCATTGCTTCTTTTGGCCTTAGTATCCAGGAGCAGTTGGATGAATTGGGTCTGTCTTTGGATAACATTGCTGTATCCACTGGTCAGCCCATTCCACCATTGCTTCTTACAATCCCCAAATGCGACCTATATTTAATTCATCTGAGAAAAGCAGACACTCCCGCTTGGAAATACTGTCTTTTATTTGCTGAACATCTTTCGAACTATCCTTACATTCTTTTTTGCACAGATGGTTCGAAACCAGATGACCGTGTGGGCTCTACCATGGTTTGTTGTGGTTCGATGGTTGCGCGCAGAATCCTCTCTGCAATTTCTGTGTTCACGGCTGAGCTGTACGCCATTTCTCTTGCCCTGAATCACATAGAAGCTAAGCAGTACTCAAACTGCATTATTTGTACTGACTCGCTTAGTTCTCTGTTTGTCTGTTTTGTTTTTGAATTTTGCGCAAAGCTACACGAGGGCTATTTGCACTAGCTGTCCCTAATTTAGCAGTATAAGACTAGAGGGAAAGCAGCTGGTCATCACCACCCACCGCCAACTCTTGGGTTACTCTTTTACCAATGAATAGTGAGGTTGATCGTCACATTATAACGCCCCATGGCTGAAAGGGCGAGTACTTTTGGTGTGACGAGGATTCGAACCCTTGACCCTCAGATTACGAGTGTAATGCCTTAACCCACCTGGCCATGCCGGACTAGCTTAGTTCTATACTGGCCCTGGAATCACTTCACGTTAGTTCTCACCGATATTCAAAACCGACTGGCTCATTTCTCTTTAACATCTACTTCTGTTCAGTTTTTCTGGATGCTGGTATTCGCGGGAACGAACTCATCGACAGAGCTGCTAATCAATCTTCTCTGACACTGCTGTGCCTGTTCCATACATGGACTATGGTCCTGTATTCAAGACTCAACTTAGAATTAGCAACATGAAAACAAGCTTTCGAAACAAAACCCTCTATTGGACTTTGGCCATCTTGCTTCTGTAAGAATCGAGAAGTTGTCCTAATTGGATTACACATTGGTCACAATTTTTAACTCATCATTTTATTTTATCTGAACTGATGCACCAATGTGTTGTCAGTGTGACACTCAGGTCACAATAACCCACATTTCACTTTGTTGTCGTCATTACGACTTAACAATGGCACTATTGTAAACATGTTCTGTCCCAAGGTTTGTCCATAACGTTAGACAGTATTATTGGTGACACTGTCCACCTTGGTAACGTTTTTAGTTTTTTAAAGGTCATTAATCTTTTTAATGTTATTTAAGTTTTTAATTTATACATTAGACGATTTTAATGCGATTTCCTTTAAGAATCACAGT
>NC_134829.1:4285585-4354631 GCF_004210375.1 Tachypleus tridentatus | reverse complement strand
TTGACCTCCTGTTGTGTGAGTATCTACTGTCCACGGTACACCTTCATAAATCTATGTCCACCTCTGGATGTCTCCAGTTATGACTTCCTGTTGTGTGAGTAGCTCCACTGTCCACGGTACACCTTCATAAATCTGCTTGTCCACCTCTCTGGATGTCTCAGTGAGTTATGACTTCCTGTTGTGAGTAACTACTGTCCACGAGGTACACCTTCATAAATCTATGTCCACCTCTCGGATCTCCAGCAGTTATATGACTTCCTGTTGTGAGAGTATCTACTGTCCACGGTACACCTTCATAAATCTATGTCCACCTCTGGATGTCCCCAGTTATGACTTCCTGTTGTGAGAGTATCTACTGTCCACGGTACACCTTCATAAAATCTATGTCCACCTCTGGATGTCTCCAGTTATGACTTCCTGTTGTGAGAGTAACTACTGTCCACAATTTTTTATTCTTAAATCTATAATCCACCTCTCGATGTCTCCAGTTATGACTTCCTGTTGTGAGAGTATCTACTGTCCACGGTACACCTTCATAAATCTATGTCCTCTGGATGTCTCAGTTATGACTTCCTGTTGGAGGTATCTACTGTCACGGTACACCTTCATAAATCTATGTCCACCTCTGGATGTCCCTAGTTATGACTTCCTGTTGTAGGTATCTACTGTCCACGGTACACCTTCATAAATCTATGTCCACCTCTGGATGTCTCCTAGTTATGACTTCCTGTTGTGAGAGTATCTACTGTCCACGGTACACCTTCATAAATCTATGTCCACCTCTGGATGTCCCTAGTTATGACTTCCTGTTGTAGAGTATCTACTGTCCACGGTACACCTTCATAAATCTATGTCCACCTCTGGATGTCTCCAGTTATGACTTCCTGTTGTGAGAGTATCTACTGTCCACGGTACACCTTCATAAATCTATGTCCACCTCTGATGTCTCCAGTTATGACTTCCTGTTGTGAGGTATCTACTGTCCACGGTACACCTTCATAAATCTATGTCCACCTCTGGATGTCCCCAGTTATGACTTCCTGTTGTGAGGTATCTACTGTCCACGGTACACCTTCATAAAATCTATGTCCACCTCTGGATGTCCTAGTTATGACTTCCTGTTGAGGTATCTACTGTCCACGGTACACCTTCATAAATCTATGTCCACCTCTGGATGTCCCCAGTTATGACTTCCTGTTGTGAGGTATCTACTGTCCACCTTCATAAATCTATGGATGTGTCCTAGTTATGACTTCCTGTTGTGAGAGTATCTACTGTCCACGGTACACCTTCATAAATCTATGTCCACCTCTGGATGTCCCTAGTTATGACTTCCTGTTGTAGAGTATCTACTGTCCACGGTACACCTTCATAAATCTATGTCCACCTCTGGATGTCCCTAGTTATGACTTCCTGTTAAGAGTATCTACTGTCCGCGGTACACCTTCATAAATCTATGTCCACCTCTGGATGTTCCTAGTTATGACTTCCTGTAGTAAGTATCTACTGTCCACGGTACACCTTCTAAATCCTGTCCACCTCTGGATGTCTCCAGTTATGACTTCCTGTTGTAAGAGTATCTACTGTCCACGGTACACCTTCATAAATCTATGTCCACCTCTGGATGTCCCTAGTTATGACTTCCTGTTGTAAGAGTATCTACTGTCCGCGGTACACCTTCATAAATCTATGTCCACCTCTGGATGTCTCCAGTTATGACTTCCTGTTGTGAGAGTATCTACTGTCCACGGTACACCTTCATAAATCTATGTCCACCTCTGGATGTCTCCAGTTATGACTTCCTGTTGTGAGAGTATCTACTGTCCACGGTACACCTTCATAAATCTATGTCCACCTCTCGATGTCTCCAGTTATGACTTCCTGTTGTGAGAGTATCTACTGTCCACGGTACACCTTCATAAATCTACTAACGAACGTGTGCGAACAAAAGTAATCAAAGCGCCTTTTCAGATTTTTTACTTTAAACAACTTTAACCTGAGTTACGACTTTGAATTATTTATGGTGTGGTCTGTTTTGTTTTGAATTTTGCGCAGGACAACGTGCACTAGCCATTCTCAATTTAGAAATGGTAGACTAGAGGGAAGACAACTACTCAATTCCACCCACTGCCAACCTACTGCACTATCCATTCTCAATTTAGAAATGTGTAGACTAGAGGGAAGGCAACTACTCAATTCCCACCCACTGGGCTACTCTTTTTTATGATCGAATACTGCGATTGACTGACACATTATAACGCCCCACGGCTAAAATGCGAGCAATACTCACTGACAGAGGTTCAGCCCGCGATCTTCAGATTTCGAGTCGAACGTCGTAACCACCAGATTATCCAAAGGATTACTTTTTTATCTTTACAAGATTTTCACTTTACTGATTTTAAACGATGAGGAGTAATAGACAGCCAAGTATGATATAACGCGGGATTGCTTTATGCCTTAGTGTATGATCCCCCATAAAAATCAAGGAAGTTATTTCCACCACGATGAACATGAATCTCCCACACTAATGCCAAGCTAATGGCGTCCTTTTTTACTTAGACATAGAGAAACTTTCACCGACCTCTTTATCACTGCAGTAGCAGTTAAAGGATTAGTTACGATGTAAGGTCACTTTATAAATGAATTATTTATTCTAAATTGTATTCTGTTTCACCCCAACTGGAGTAGTAGGGCATCAACATTATATATGAAAATCTAACCGTTCAATCTCTGTTTTAGCCAGAAAATAAATTTATAATAAAATACATATTGTTTAACACCTATTTTTTCATAACATTCATTATCCTTGGTTAAAAATCCACGTTAAAAGTTAACGTGGTCGTTTTTCCACACTCGCTTGTTACGTTTCTGGTGATTACATTAACATATAAATCAATAGCATAATATTAAGTATATTGCACTATATAACATAAGAAACGTATCATGAGTAGTTAATTAATGCCAATTTAGAATCAAAGTGTTTGGACATTCAACCTCTTTCACTACTATCAACAGCCAGTTCCACTACACACCTCTATCACTAATATCAACAACAATAATTTCACTTCACGCTTCTATCACTAATATCAACAACAATAGTTTCACTGCGCCGCTATCAATGGCTATCGGCTACAATGGTTTTACCTTTACGCTTCTATAACTATCAACAGGTTCTGGTTCACTACACAGCTTCCTAATCACTATCGCAACAATGGTTTCACACCGCTTCTATCACTAATATCAACAGTACTGGTTTTCTACGTACTACATCACTAATATCAAAAGGTACTAGTTTACCTATACGCTTTATCACTAATATCAATAGCAGTACTGGTTTCACTACACGCTTCTATCACTAATATCAACAGTGCTGGTTTCTACGCTTTATCACTGCTTCTATCACTAATGGTTTCAACACATCACTAGTATCACAACAATAGTTTCACTACACGCTTCTATCACTAATATCAACAACAATAGTTTCACTACACGCTTCTATCACTAATATCAACAGCAATAGTTTGACTACACGCTTCTATCACTAATATCAACAACAATAGTTTTACTCATCGCACTATCACTAATATCAACAACCATTAAGTTTGCATTACACACCCTTGCTATCACTAATATCAACAACAATGGTTTCACTACATCGCTTCTATCACTGCTATCAACAACAATGGTTTCACTACATCCCTTCTATCACTATTATCAACGTAATATGTATTCACTGCTTTTATCACTTTACTTATCAAGCAACAATGGTTTCACTGCACATTCTATCACTATATCATCAACAATGGTTCACTTTACGCGCTTACATCACTAATCCACAATACTGGTTTTACTACGCGCTATCACTATTATCAACAACAATAGTTTTACTACACGCTTTTTTATTACACTACTATCAACAATAATATGCTTTATACTGCTGTCTATCACTACTATCAACAGTACTAGTTTTACTACACGCTTCTATCACTAATATCAACAACAATAGTTTCACTACACGCTTCTATCACTAATATCAACAACAATTGTTTCACTACACGCTTCTATCACTAATATCAACAACAATTGTTTCACTACACACTTCTATCACTACTATCAACTACAATTGTTTCACTACACCCTTCTATCACTACTATCAACAACAATTGTTTCACTTCACGCTTCTATCATTAATATCAACAACAATAGTTTCACTACACACTTCAGAATTTCCTTACACTTTGTACTGAAATTGTGACTCAGTTTTTCACAAGCAGTAGTTTTCACAAACCAAAATTTGTACTTACATGTACGTAATACACCATTTCTATTCATAGAGCTATAATTACAATCATCACAATACAACTTGGAATGGAGTGACTGCTCGTACTTTTATAGGTAATTTACTGACGTGGCACTGACTGATTTATTGCATGGCAGCCAATCAGAATCTAACTATTCAGATGTATCTGTACTCGGGTATTTTACTGCAATACAGAAAACCATTTTATTAACATTTTATTATGTTTGTATTTTAAAAGACGGATTTTTACTTTAGTTAATGTAGACCACGAGTACTTGTGAAGTAATTTTGTTGTTTAAATGTGAAGATGAAAACTGTTCGTCACCGACAGGTGCTTATCGTAGATATAAAAACAAGCATGCTTTGTATAACAGCTATTTATCTTTAAACCTACACGTATTGTATATGTGAGTTTTGAGGTATGTACTTCCTCTCAGTTTCAATGTTTACTCGAGTGTAGTTTTTAAACTACCCTCTAGTTAGAGAGAATTAGCGTGTGCGTTTTTTCTTGGTAATTATTTCTAAGATATCAAAGTATCTTAAACGAAGGATATTTGATCACCTCTATCAGTGTAATTGATATAAATTTTCAACCTGATTATTTATTGGAACATTTGGTTTTAATATTCTGTAATTTATTATGGAAGAAATCCCAATCGAGATGATACTGTAGACGTCCTAATATATAGAAGCTTGTGTATCATATGTATACCGTAGTAGTAAGATCTATACAACGTTTATTATTGACAAATAAACAAGTTTAGTCGAATGCATTTTTTTTTTAAATGAAAAACTACGTCTGGAACAGATGTAATTCATATGTGCTTCTTTCACTGTAGAATCATGGCTGAAAAACCTTCCCAGAGATAGTATTTTATTTGTGAATTACAGTTTCTCAAATTTTTGTGCAAAGCTAAACGAGAGTAACTTGTTTTTAAACGCGAAGTGATACAGTAGATGGAAGGCAGCTGAACACTCCGCCAACTCTGTCTGACATTTGAACGTCACTGTTATAGGATATTTGCAGTCTCGAAGTGCGGAGCACATTTTACAGCACACTGGAACACTGTCATTGGATTCCCAGTCTGGGCACGTTCAACACGTAGTTGTGTAAGGTAGAGTACCTTTAGACATTAGTGTAGTGTATCTTGACACATTAGCGTAGAATTTCATTATAGATTAGTGTAGAGTATTTTATATGACGTCCACATCTATACCCATATATTATATTACAGTTACTAGTCGTTACCTTCTATTCTCCAAAAGAAACATAGTCAACTCTTTGAAAATACTCGAGATTTGAGCCTTTTTCTGAAATTGATTGCACAGTTTGTGTATGATAATTATTGAATATAAGATTTTATATTAGTGGTTATACAGAAAACGTTTGTAGCCAATTAGAAATGAACCCTCCCTTCCTTTATTAACTACATTTCTACATAATGTTTAGTGATTGCAATCTATAAATTTTCTTTCTAAGTAATACTGCAGAACCAAGAAAGCAGAAGCCAGTTGAAGAACCACTAATCAAAACACATGAAATGCTGCACTTGTATGGCAATAGACTTGTATCGATCCAGTTGGGCTGATGCAATATTCCACTTGTGATCTTATCCACTTACTTGTTGTTTTATCCATATCGTCGTTACTAAAAAGATATGACATTGAGAGCTAAGTGACTTTGGTTTATTGAAGAACTACATAAAACCGGTTAGGTTTTATTTCGTATTTCCATGGTTATCACTCCACATTCTATCTCAAAGAAGAACAGTCAATGAAATGAATCTTTATTTTTGTGACTTATGATTCTTAAATTAATAATAATACTTAATATTGGTAGAGGCACTTTTCAAACCGATTTGATTGAAAAAAAAAACACGGTTAATATCGGATAAGTTACTGCAGAAAACGTTAGAACAAATAATCCTACGCCATTGCTTGAATATTTCACTATTCACTTTTTCTCTGTGTGTGTGTGTGTGTTTTGTCTGCCTCACTATATTGTTGCATAAGTTAATGCTTATCCTGTTTAAAACATTTAATTATCTAAAGACCCGAACGTTGCTTTCATATCAAAGTTGGCGGTACAATCGCGGGTTCGAATCCCACTACCGAACGTGTTTACCCTTTCATCCGTGAGGATAATGTAATGTGATGGTTAGTCTCACAATTCATTGATAAAGAGTATTTCAAAAGTTGGCGAAAAGTAATATTGAGCAGTTTATTTTCATATTTTTGCAACTTCTACATTAGGAACACCTAAGTTGATAACCTCGTGTAATTTAGCGCAAAATCCAACAAATGCATTAGTGTTTTTTTCAATTAAGCCCTGATTCTGGGCAATATTTGTTCCATTGTACGCTGTCACCTGTAGCTGTTGCGTTCCATTGTACGCTGTCACCTGTAATTGTTGTGTTCCATTGTACGCTGTCACCTGCAACTGTTGTGTTCCATTGTACACTGTCACCTGCAACTGTTGTGTTCCATTGTACGCTGTCACCTGTAACTGTTGTGTTCCATTGTACGCTGTCACCTGTAACTGTTCCATTGTTCCATTGTACGCTGTCACCTGTAACTGTTGTGTTCCATTGTACTCTGTCACCTGTAACTGTTGTGTTCCATTGTACGCTGTCACCTGCAACTGTTGTGTTCCATTGTACACTGTCACCTGCAACTGTTGTGTTCCATTGTACGCTGTCACCTGTAACTGTTGTGTTCCATTGTACGCTGTCACCTGTAACTGTTGGGTTCCATTGTACACTGTCACCTGTAACTGTTGTGTTCCATTGTACGCTGTCACCTGTAACTGTGGTGTTCCATTGTACACTGTCACCTGTAACTGTTGTGTTCCATTGTACATTAATGGTGTACAACACAAGTCTCTCCTCTTTCAAAGCTTTCCTACAGAAATAAACGATGTCTTGTACAAATCCTACGTGATGAAGGACTTCTGTTTTCATAAAATAATTCAAAATTAATCTTGAAAGTTACATAGGCCTCGCCTAGTACTAGGTTCTGGATCTTTATATGCAAAAACGGCTCGTTTGGGTTGAGAAATATTTTACATAGAAGGTCGAACAACGTTTCGACCTTCTTCGGTCATCGTCAGGTTCACAAAGAAAGAGGTAACTGACCGGAAGCTGACCACATGTTTGAAAGGGGTTGTGTAACTGTGTGTCGAAATGTAGAGGGCGGTATTAGATGTTTGAATATATAATTTTATTTATTTTATTATATTAATATAGGTATAAAGGCGTTCCTTTATATTGGTTTATTTTATCAAATTGGTTTATTGGTTTATCAAATATCATTTCTTAACCTCAAAATTACAAGAACTGACACACAATTCAAAACAGAAATCCATCGAAAAATTACCCATACTGGACTATACATTCCTTGGGACTCAGCACATGAAACAAAACAAAAACTCAACATACTAAGAAACCAAATAAACACAGCCATAAAACTATGCTCACCAGATAAAATTAACGATGAATCAGACAAAATAAAACAATACTTCATCAACATCAATAAGTTTCCCCCACAAACCGTAGAAAACATTATACACACACACCTAGACAGAAAGCAAAATCAACTAACAACAGTAAATATATCTCACGAATTAAAAAATCACGAAACCATATACTGCTCCATACCATATATTCCTGACATCAGCACACTAATAACCAACATTTGGCAAAAATTAGTAACAAAATATGACATTCCAGTTAATACCAAATTTATTCAAAAACCAGGCACAAAACTGAGGGTCTATACTATGTAAAACTACACTGACAAACACCACACCAACATTATTTATAAAATACAATGTGATAACTGCCACGACTTCTATATTGAGAAACAAGTAGAAAAATGGAAACCAGATTCAAAGAACATAAAAAGTCACCTTCACACGTTTTCGAACACTGCAAGTCAAATAAACACAACATAACCATAGAAAACACTCAAATACTAAATAAAGAAACAAACATAAACAAACGCAAAATCAAAGAAGCCTTACTTATACAACAACTTAAACCCAAAATAAACCAATATAAAGGAACGCCTTTATACCTATATTAATATAATAAAATAAATAAAATTATATATTCAAACATCTAATACCGCCCTCTACATTTCGACACACAGTTACACAACCCCTTTCAAACATGTGGTCAGCTTCCGGTCAGTTACCTCTTTCTTTGTAAACCTGACCGAAGAAGGTCGAAACGTTGTTCGCTCTTCTATGTAAAATATTTTCTCAACCCAAACGAGTCGTTTTTGCATATAAATTTCTCAACAAGTGGGTTTCTCGACATCACTGAGGTTCTGGATCTGTGCAACATGGTTGCATAATTATTCATAAGCATTGTGGAAATGATACACGTGTAACAGTACAAACGGATTTATAAATGGAAGTTCATTTTTCTTCTCGCGAGGTTTTATTCCATTCTGTTATGGGGTCAACCATTCCGTTTTTCGTTCTGCATGTTGTCTCATTGTTCTGTCGACTTCCCTCACGTCCCCATCCGCCGTATTAACTATGTTCCTCCACTTTTCTCCATTTCGGCTGTTATATTCAAATCGTCTACAAAACATGAAGTCTCAAAGCATTTCTTTTCCTTGTCTCCTAACCAATCCATCCATTACTATGAGAAACAGGAAAGGGCTGAAAGCTGACCCTTGGTGTGTAGCTACTCTTCTGTTTCTTGTCTTGTTTTAACTGCTGTCTCACTAACTTCATGATCTTCTTTCTTCTTCAGACACCAATAATCAGCATCTCGTGAAACCTTGGCAGATGCTTTTGTTAAATCCACAAACCACCAGAACGGCTTCTTGATTCTATCTAGAACTATTTCCTTCAGCTGCCTTGCTGTAATTACAAAACGTGCACACAAACACACTGAATTTTAACAATCTATGTTCTGCTAAACTTTTAAACAAGTTTTATAATGTGTTCATTTAGTTTAATGTCTCTTATAATTTTCACCGTTCAGTACGCCGCCTTTTTGTTGTATATAGCACACCAAACATGTTCACCCTTTCAGCTGTGGGGGCGTTATAATATTATGGTCAATCCCACTATTCATTGGTAAAAGAGTAGTCCAAGAGTTGGCGGTGGGTGGTGATGACTAGCTGCCTTCCCTCTAGTCTTACACTGCCAAGTTAGGGACGGCTAGCGCAGATAGTCCTCAGTAGCCTTTGCGCGAAATTCAAAACCAAACTAAACAACTCAATTTTAAATTTATGGTCATAAATTTTTCGATGTTTCAGAATGAAACTGTCTGTTCCAACATTTAGTGGTCTTCTAAAACCCACGTGTCACTTGATAGAAAATTAAACGGTTGTTAAAAGTATTGCTATTTTAGTTATTAAAACTAGTGTATGTAACAGTGAAGTTAATGAAACACGTCATTCTAGTGAATAGAGTTCAAAAGCAAATCTTTTCATTTATTTTAAATTAAAACTCCGAGACTCCTTTAACATTATTTACGATTTCAGAAAATCATTTCTTAAGAACTGGAACACTATGCCAGTGGTATTTCATCATTGACGTCACACTGACCCACTTACTTTGATTTGCGCGACATCCCTGCTGCCATCTAAAATATTTTTTGCCTGCTTTTTTTATTATATATATTTTTTTAATAATTTATCGTTTAATGAGACTCGCGACAATGCTAC
The DNA here is from genome assembly GCF_004210375.1 of Tachypleus tridentatus. NCBI lineage: Eukaryota > Metazoa > Arthropoda > Merostomata > Xiphosura > Limulidae > Tachypleus > Tachypleus tridentatus. The sequence continues at coordinate 4,344,646 of NC_134829.1, read as the reverse complement.
CAATTTGCCGCTACTGAAAACTATTGTTGTTCTACCCTCTTTGCTTAAGCTAAAGGTCCCAGCATGGCCAAGCGTGTTAAGGCGTGCGACTCGTAATCTGAGGGTCGCGGGTTAAAATCCCCGTCACGCCAAACATGCTCGCCCCTTCAGCCTTGGGGGTGGGTTATAAGTCACGGTCAATCCCACTAGCTGCCTTCTCTCTAGTCTTACACTACTAAATTCGGGACGGCTAGTGCAGATAGCCTTCGTGTAGCTTTGTAGAATGTACGGCAACTACTTGTGGAGACGCAAGTGTAGAGGACGACGTTTCGAAAGTCTTCCGTCTTCAGGTCTGTGTGTGAAAAAAAAATAAACTATGGCAGGTATTTAGGTTTGAGTGAAGGTGCACCCACTTTCCCTACTGGGGTGTTCAGGAATACAGATTATTCCCTTCGTGAATAAATAAATTTTTGAAAAAGTTAAATTTCTTCTTTCGGAGTCAGTAGAATATTCAGTAAATGTCTGGAGGGCGTCGAGGCAAGCGAAGGCCTAGGCCTTCAGTGATGGAGATGGTGACTTTAGGCCTTCAATGATGAAGGTGGTGACTTCAAAGATGTCGACGGAGTTGTAATATGTAAGAGGAAAACGATGGATGTTGCTGTTGCAAAGATGTACTGTTCTGTTGTTGTTATTTTTTGTGTAAGGTGTTGTCGGTCTTTATAGTGTCCTGGTGGATTGTGGAGAGTATGTTATGACTGGTTGGATTATCACTGTTTAGGTTGGAGGAGAGATTTACTGTAGATTCAACCAATGGTAACCACAGGTTACTCACCTCTAATCCAGAATCTCTGTTTTGTGAAGGTTTAATAGTGTTAATATAAAATGATTCTTTGATTTTTCTTGTCTTCCAGAATTTGTCTGTGTTGATGATTCTAGTTTTCTCTCAGTTTATTCTGTGTCCAGCTGACGTGGCATGCTTTGTAATGGCTGTCTTCACAAGTATTGTACTATTTTTATGTTTTATTCTTGTCACGAGTCTTCTGTTAAAGAACGTACATAGTGTTACACCCAACATAGTCAACCTGGAAGAAAAATTTAAACTCACATTTGTTGGTGAAACTTTAATTATTAACATTACTTACTGTTTACTTGTTTTAAATATTAGTTTTTAAAACTGAAATAATTAATATCTTAACATAAGTAAATAGGAAATTAGCATTAATTATATACAAAATAATATCACAGAAGAATAGCGGATTATTTCTTTTACGGAAGAAAGGTTATGTTACGTAAAGAGGCCCGCACGTTAAGGCGTTCGACTCGTTATCCGAGAGTCGCGGGTTTGAATCCCGGTTGCACCAAACATGCTCGCCCTTTCAGCCGTGGGGGCGTTATAATGTGGTGATCAATCCCATTATTCGTTGGTAAAAGAATAGCCCAAGAGTTTATGGTGGGTGGTGATGACTACCTGCCTTCCCTCTAGTCCTACACTGCTAAATTAGGGACGACTAGCGCAGGTAGCTCTCGAGTAGCTTTGCGCGAAATTTAAAATTCAAAACAATTACGTAAAGAATGTATATGTTATAGGCCCTCTTGTGGAGATAATATATTTTCATAACCATAGTTTTACTGGTAATTCACATAATATTATTTATCTTAAAGTTAAGATTAATATTATTGATATCGTAAAATGTGTTAATGAATTCAGAACAGGATTTTAAAACCTACGATAGAAAATAAATCATATTATAACGAAAAGTGAAAACTGTGGATACTATGTTAAGTCAGAGAAGCCCTCCAGCGGTATGTCTATGGATTTATACTGATAGATACAAGGTTTCGATACCTATGGTGGCCAGAGCCCAGACAACCCTCGATAATAAGCAATATCTCAATCAGGGAAAGAAACCAAAGAAATCTGGTTCGATAAACCAACATTTCTGTGTTTCTAGTGAATACAAAAAATATATATCAAAGACCCTTTCAGAGAGAAAACTACAGGGTTTTCGGAAAGTCACTGTGCACTTATATATTTATTAACAGACATGTTTCAATATAGAATACAGGAGGTAAATATGAATGACAATTATAAACAATGTTGAAAGTGAACCCCGTTGGTATCAATACAGGCCTGGATCCTTCTTATTTTGTTTGTAAACACCGCTATCTGTTGCTGGCTTGGAATAGACTGAATAAATGCTGTTATCACTGTACAAAACTGCACAGTGACTTTCCGAACACTCTGTATGTTTAATAAATCTTAGGTTTAGTTGTATTTCGTATAATGTTGCTTGTATGTTATCTCGTTCATTTGTTGTTTTTAATAATTGTCCATTTCCTGTCAATCAACACATTAGTAAGTGTGTTGTGCAAAAAAATGTGAAACTGCACAATAATGTTGTTTTTTAATCAAATATGTATTTCATTATTCTATTCAAAAACGTGAAACATTATTTTAAGAAAATTATTTTATTTATAGATATAAAATGACATTAAATGTTACACAGTTTAACAAACAGAGGGAGTTCAGAACATATACGTCTAAAGCCTTGCAGTAAAAAAATAAAATCATTGAAGATACGAAACCAGTAATTATTCTTTTATCTATATGTGTTTTTGTTAATTTAAGTATTTTTTGAAACTGTTTTGTGTTTCTTTCTCTGGTTGTTTTTAAGACACTATAAATTGATTTATTTTGAGAAATAATCAAACAGCGAATTAATGTTTTGTTATTTTGTAATTAATGTTTAACGGTTTTAGGGTAATAGTAACATTTAGCGTTACTCGTGGTTCGTGTAAAATGTTAGGCTACCATGTTTAAACAATGTAAAGTTGTTATTCATGGGTTAAATATAATTTAATACGATGGTATTTTCGCTACACTAATAAAATTATTATTCCTTGTGTGAGAAGCATTGAAGTCACTTTTATATTAAGCATATCTTATTTCTTCTGCACTAGTGAAGAAAGTACACTTGTGGCAACTTAACAGTATTTTATGCCTAGCATGGCCAGGTGGTTAAGGCACTCCACTTGTAATCCGAGGGTCGCAAGTTCGAATCCCCGTCACACTAAACATGTTCGCCTTTTCAGCCGTGGAAGCTTTATAATATGACGGTCAATACCACTATTTGTTGGTAAAAGAGTAGCCTAAGAATTGACGGCGGGTGGTGATGACTATCTGCTTTCCCTGTAGACTTATACTGCCAAATTAGGTACCCCTACGCAGATAGGTCTCGTGTAGCTTTGCGCGAAATTCAAAACAAACCAAAACAATATTCTAGAGCTTTGGTGTGCTACTTTTAATAAATCTGCCGTTACAATTGTTACAGCCAGTGACGTTCGGTAAGAGCAGTCCAAGATAATATTTTCAGTTTGTACTTTACAAAGTGTCATTTATTCTGTCATTTACATATAGTTACTAAACATCAAGTTCCAGGCAAGTGACTAATTTGTTTTTACATTGAAAGCTGTCCAAGTAAAATATATATATAATACAAGAATGCTAGAAATTTATCTACTAACGTCGAGCGTAAGAGAGCTTTCACATAAAACAAAACAACAACAAAGAACCATAACGTTTCTTCCAGAATGTGTAAGATTAGGAAATTACAACCTTTTCTCGATGCAGAAGAAAGGTTATATTATCTTGAAAACTATAGCACGATTTGTTTTATGTTACTTTCTTCGAAAAATTTCAATAAACTGTCTAGTGCACGAACATGACACCTAGGATCTTAAGAAAACTGCTTATTAAAAATCATTATGATTTATCATAATACTTATTTTAGCAGAAAGCTACACCGGACTATTTGTTTTGTTCATCTCAGGGAATCGAACATCGAATGTTAAGGTTATAAGTCCGTAAACTTACCGCTGACCCACCGTGGGACTAATTATGCACTCTACACGTTAATTTACATTTTTAGTTATAAATCATTGGACATACGATCTTTCAAAAACTGGTCACTTTTCTTTGGCTCCAACTGAATAAACACGTTTTTTTATTATTTTTTCTTACACATCTGTCACGTTTTACTCTGTTTTAATCACTAGCAGTTTTCTGCTAGAATAAGTAAAATATTAATATGTAGAAAGATACATTTAGATTGACATACTCGATTAATTTAACAATAAAAATGTACAACATTCTCTTCATGTAGAAATCGGTGGTCGAATGAACTACCAGTGTAACACTGTATTAATGTTCACATTAACTCCAGGAGTTTGAAAACAATGTTTCCAGTGGTTTGCTTACTATCAGTACTTAAGTTGGTCATAACTTTTATGTCCTGACAGCGAATATGGAACTTCTTCGATTAAAAAGAACGTGGTTTTCACACTTCCTTTTGGCTCAAAGTTTTAGCAAAATTCAGCTTAGAAAACCAGTAAAGAGGGTTCCAACGATTATACTAGACATGCCACTAGATGGCACTATTATACTGCAGAGGATTTATTTCTACATGTTTCGTTTTGTTTTAATGAATTCATTAGTGTAATAACATGCAAAAATAGAACTCCACAACAGTATGTGATTAAAGTTGCACTCAACGGAAGTTTTGAAAATCTTTAAAAATAAGTTATGAAGATGACAACGTAATAATATGCAAAGAGTTAAGTTCGTTATATTAAAAGTTTCAAATATGTAATTCAAATATCGTAACTACAAGTAATATGTTTTCGTTCTTTACGTATAAAAACACGTTTCTGCCATTTTAGTAAATAGTTTTTCACATCTTTCGTGTTATATTCTATTTTAATCAATACTGGTCGAACGTAATGTATCATGACTACGTTTGGACGTTGTTTGGTTTTACGTAGGTACTGTGGCACTACGGAAAACTGGTAAGTTTTGGGAAGGGAATGCAACAACCATTTTCGATGCAAAATATTCATAAATTTAGATTATAAAGTTGTTTTCAGATCAGAGATTTAGAATATCAATCACAGGGATATTTCGTGTACTTAATGGTACTTGAAAATGAATCAACTTGGTGCATCAGGATCATCCAAAACGAGATTTCCAAATACCGTACCCCAGCCATGCTAACCAAAGTGCATAAACATGAACGTTAATGGCAAAAATCGTCCACACAAAACGGACAACAGTACGCAACATAATCAAGAAAGAACTTCTCAAAACGAGGTCAAAAGGTCAACACAAGTTTTTTTCTATGACATATAGGTTCGACTGTCGCATAAATAAAATGTATTCATGTTATTTCAAACAAGTAGACGCTGTTCAAGTTAGCTGTGGATTACTCTGTAGGTACTGTTGAAATGTGGAATGAAAAACTGTATTTCTCGTTTGTTGGATGACTAATAGAAAACAATGTAAGCTACGCTGCAGGGCTATTGACGAGAATATGGCTGTCAGATAGAGCATGACACTAGGTAGTAACACAGGTTGTAAAGGTGTGCGGAGACTCCAAATCGCTATAATATAATCCTGCAAACCTCTGTATGAATATATATGAGTGTATAATGTTTGACCTCTGCTATATATAACATTGCGTGTTTTGTAATCAATACACAAAAACTCGAAACCAAACTTCATGTAGACTACATAAATATTTCTTTTGATTTCTTTCCAGGAGGTCCAAACGACGTTGAGATGATTTCCAGTGACATCCAGGTGTCGATGCACGACACCTTCCAGTTAAAGAACTTTAGTGATCGCAACATAACCTGGGAAGTGGCTTCTAACAGAAGAGGTCTTCACTGTGACGAATGGGACGATGCACAGCACGTTCTTTTCCAGGTAGCCAACTTGTGCTTTGCCACTGCATTTCTAGTTCCTCCAAAATTCCGGCTCGCTTTACTCTTTACGCGGGGAGTTCTAACAGTTGGGTTCCTCTTCGTCACGTTATGGGCATGCATAAACATCTGTGCTCCTGACGTCTTCGCATGGAATGTAACATTTATGGTGACCAACTTTTGCCACGCACTTTTCCTGACCTACGTCAGCATTCCAGCTCGGATCCAACCAGAGTTGCTAGACCTGTATAACAAAATTTTCACTCCTCTGAAGGTCGAGAAGAAAACCTTTAAAGAGTTGGTGAGCAGCGCGGATATCTTGTCTCTAAAGTCCGGAGAATGCTACGCTGTAGAGGGCGTAACTATAGCCGGTGAACAACTCTCTATCCTGCTCAGTGGAAAGTTAGTAACTTTCCAGTTTTTCATCATTAGGTTTACTTCTTGACATCAAGTCTTCATCATTCGCTTACTTTCACTCCACGTTTCATTATCGTTAGGTCTTTTATATATATATATCTTTGTATATATCTCTGTTTTCATCATCACATTTATACATTTAATATCAGTAGGCTTCTTCCTCCACATTATTCAGTTTATTTCTTTACGTAAAGTGTACTTTATTGGTTCTATTTGTTGCTTTATCTACCGTGACAATGGAAACAATCCATGGGTGCCCTTTTAATATATAGTTCAACAACAACGTTTATGAATATACTCACTTCACGATAACCATCCATGGGAAAACTGAACGTGAAAACCAAGTTTCTAGAGAGAATCGGTTTTAATTTCCAGCCAGTTCGAAACAGTAACTCTCGATAAAATTTATGAATTTCTTCAACAAATCCAAGTCAAGGGTAGCCTATCGGTCACCATGCCGGACAGTGGAACTGAGGTTTCCTTTACTATTACTATGAAAAAAACAAATGAGAATCTTGCTCCACTCTTTAAGGTTGTGGGTGCGTTATAATAGTAACGGTCAAATCCTAATTTACAGCCTGACAAGCGTAGCCAAAGAGATGGCGATGGGTGATGTTGACTAGTCACATTTCCTCTTGTTTATGAGTTCACAATTAGGGACAGCTAATGCATATAGTTCTCTTGTAGCTTTAAACAGTTGGCGAAGGGTGATGTTGACCAGTTGCTTTACCTTTTCTCTATAAATTCGTAATTAGGGACATCGAAAATACAAACAAGTTAAGAATCTCTTGTATTATTTTATACAATGTATATTGCTTTAAGAATTATTTAAATTAATTAAATATTTAATTAGATTGTTATATTTTTCTTGCAGCCTTCAGCACAAAAATCTTTAAATAAAATGACATTTTTATTCAGAGTTAACTTTTATTTATCGAAATATATTATAAATTGTTCGCTAGCAACCGTGAATTTATTTACAAGCTAAGACTATTTTAGTGTACTGATTTGTTTTACTCTTACAAGGTGAAACTCCAGTTTGGAGAGTTCAATTACTCTTTGAACATCTCTTGACTCTGCACACTGATAGATCGAAACCAATTTTCTTTCATAGAAAAACCGTCATCTTTAACTTCTTACGGCCAGGTGGTCTCAGGTTACAATCCTCGTCACATCACTAATATTAATTCATTCAGTCACTCCCACTACAGCCAGGTGGTCTCAGGTTACAATCCTCGTCACATCAGTAATGTTAATTCATTCAGTCACTCCCACTATTCGTAGTTCTAGAGTTGGTGGTGAGTGGTGTAAAGTAACTGCCTTCCCTATAGTCTTACATTAGAGACAGTTAACAGAGACAGCTCTCGTGCAGCTTTGTGAGAAACTACAAAAAAAACCTTCCCTTTAGTCTTACACTAGTAAATTAGGGACATTTAACAAAGACAGCTCTCGTGCAGCTTTGTGAGAAATTAAAAAAAACCATCCCTCTACTATTACACTTCTATATTACGGAAATTTAAGAAAGACAGCTCTCGTGCAGCTTTGTGAGAAATTAAAAAACACCTTTCCTCTAGACTTACTCTGGTGAATTAGTACGGACAGTTAACAAAGACAGCTCTCGTGCAGCTTTGTGAGAAATTAAAAAACACCTTTCCTCTAGACTTACTCTGGTAAATTACGGACAGTGAACAAAGACAGCTCTCGTGCAGCTTTGTGAGAAATTAAAAAACACCTTTCCTCTAGTCTTACACTGGTAAATTAGGGACATTTAACAAAGACAGCTCTCGGGCAGCTTTGTCAGAAATTAAAAAAAAAAACCTTCCCTCTAGTATTCCACTAGTAAATTACGAAGAGTTAACAGAGACAGCTCTCGTGCAGCGTTGTGAGAAATATAAAAAAAAACCTTCCTTCTAGTCTTATAAAGGTAAATAAGAGACATTTAACAAAGACAGCTCTCATGCAGCTTGGTAAGAAATAAAAAAAAAAACATACCTCTAGCCTTACACTGGTAAATTAGGGACAATTAACAGAGACAGCTCTCGTGCAGCTTTGTGAGAAATTAAAAAAAAAAACCATCCCTCTGGTCTTACACTGGTAAATTAGGGACAGTTAACAAAGACAGCTCTCATGCACCTTTGTGAGAAATTAAAAAAAAACCTTCCCTCTAGCCTTACACTGGTAAATTAGGGACAATTAACAGAGACAGCTCTCGTGCAGCTTTGTGAGAAATTAAAAAAAAAAAACCATCCCTCTAGTCTTACACTAATAAATTAGGGACAGTTAAGAGAAACAGCTCTCGTGCAGCTTTGTGAGAAATTAAAAAAAAACCTTCCCTCTAGCCTTACACTGGTAAATTAGGGACAATTAACAGAGACAGCTCTCGTGCAGCTTTGTGAGAAATTAAAAAAAAAACCATCCCTCTGGTCTTACACTGGTAAATTAGGGACAGTTAACAAAGACAGCTCTCATGCACCTTTGTGAGAAATTAAAAAAACCATCCCTCTAGTCTTAAACAAGTAAAATAGGGACAGTTAACAGAGACAGCTCTCGTGCAGCTTTCTGAGAAACTACAAAAAAAAACCTTCCCTTTAGTCTTACACTAGTAAATTAGGGACAGTTAACAGAAACAGCTCTCGTGCAGCTTTGTGAGAAATTAAAAAAAAAAATTCCCTCTAGTCTTACACTAGTAAATTAGAGACAGCTCTCGTGAAGCTTTGTGAGAAATTAAAAAAAAAAACCATCACTCTAGTCTTACATTGGTAAATTAGGGACAGTTAACAAAGACACCTCTCGTGCAGCTTTGTGAGAAATTAAAAAACCATCCCTCTAGTCTTACACTGGTAAATTAGGGACAGTTAACCGAGACAGCTCTCGCGCAGCTTTGTGAGAAATTAAAAAAAAAACCTTCCCTCTAGTCTTACACTAGTAAATTAGAGAGAGTTAACAGAGACAGCTCTGTGCAGCTTTGTGATAAACTACAAAAAAAACCTTCCCTCTAGTCTTACACTGGTAAATTAGGAACAGTTAACAAAGACAGCTCTCGTGAAGCTTTGTGAGAAATTAAAAAAAAAACCCTTCCTCTAGTTTTACACTGGTAAATTAGGGACAGTTAACAGAGACAGCTCTCGTGCAGCTTTGTGAGAAATTAAAAAAAAACCTTCCCTCTAGTCTTACACTCGTAAATTAGGGACAGTTAACAAAGACTGCTCTCGTGCAGTTTTGTGAGAAATTAAAAAAAAAAATCTTCCCTCTAGTCTTACACTGGTAAATTAGAGACAGTTAACAGAGACAGCTCTCGTGCAGCTTTGCGAGAAATTTAAAAAAATCTTCCCTCTAGTCTTACACTGGTAAATTACGGACAGTTAACAAAGACAGCTCTCGTGCAAATTTGTGAGAAATTAAAAAAAAACCTTCCCTCTAGTATTTTACTAGTAAATTACGGAGAGTTAACAGAGACAGCTCTCATGCAGCTTTGTGAGAAATTAAAAAAAACCTCCCTCTAGTCTTACACTGGTAAATTACGGACAATTAACGAAGACAGCTCTCGTGCAGCGTTGTGAGAAATATAAAAAAACCTTCCCTCTAGTCTTACACTAGTAAATTAGAGACAGTTAACAAAGACTGCTCTCGTTGCAATTTTATGAGAATTCAAAAAAAAAAAACCTTCCCTTTAGTCTTACACTGGTAAATTAGGGACAGTTAACAGAGACAGCTCTCATGCAGCTTTGTGAGAAACTACAAAAAAAAAACCTTCCCTCTGTCTTACACTAGTAAATTAGGGACAGTTAACAGAAACAGCTGTCGTGCAGCTTTGTGAGAGATTAAAAAAAAATCTTCCCTCTACTCTTACACTGGTAAATTACGGACAACTAACGAAGACAGCTCTCGTGTAGCTTTGTGAGAAATTAAAAAAAAAAACTCCCTCTAGTCTTACACTGGTAAATTACGGACAATTAACGAAGGCAGATCTCGTGCAGCGTTGTGAGCAATATAAAAAAAACCTTCCCTCTAGTCTTACACTAGTAAATTAGGGACAGTTAACAGAGACAGCTCTCGTGCAGCTTTGTGAGAAATTAAAAAAAACCATCCCTCTGGTCTTACACTGGTAAATTAGGGACAGTTAACAGAGACAGCTCTCGTGCAGCTTTGTGAGAAATTAAAAAAACCTTCCCTCTAGTCTTACACTCGTAAATTAGGGACAGTTAACAAAGACTGCTCTCGTGCAGTTTTGTGAGAAATTAAAAAAAAAACCTTCCCTCTAGTATTTTACTAGTAAATTACGGAGAGTTAACAGAGACAGCTCTCATGCAGCTTTGTAAGAAATTAAAAAAAAAACTCCCTCTAGTCTTACACTGGTAAATTACGGACAATTAACGAAGACAGCTCTCGTGCAGCGTTGTGAGAAATATAAAAAAACCTTCCCTCTAGTCTTACACTGGTAAATTAGGGACAGTTAACAAAGACTGCTCTCGTTGCAATTTTATGAGAATTCAAAAAAAAAACCTTCCCTCTGTCTTACACTAGTAAATTAGGGACAGTTAACAGAAACAGCTCTCGTGCAGCTTTGTGAGAAATTAAAAAAAAATCTTCCCTCTAGTCTTACACTGGTAAATTACGGACAACTAACGAAGACAGCTCTCGTGTAGCTTTGTGAGAAATTAAAAAAAAAAACCTCCCTCTAGTCTTACACTAGTAAATTAGGGACAGTTAACAGAAACAGCTCTCGTGCAGCTTTGTGAGAAATTAAAAAAAAATCTTCCCTCTAGTCTTACACTGGTAAATTACGGACAACTAACGAAGACAGCTCTCGTGTAGCTTTGTGAGAAATTAAAAAAAACCATCACTCTAGTCTTACATTGGTAAATTAGGGACAGTTAACAAAGACAGCTCTCGTGCAGGTTTGTGAGAAATTAAAAAAAAACATCCCTCTAGTCTTACACTGTTGAATTAGGGACATTTAACAAAGACAGCCCTCGTGCAGCTTTGTGAGAAATTAAAAAAAAACCATCCCTCTAGTCGTACACTAGTAAATTACAGACAGTTAACAGAGACAGCTCTCGTGCAGCTTTGTGAGAAATTAAAAAAAACCATCCCTCTGGTCTTACACTGGTAAATTAGGGACAGTTAACAGAGACAGCTCTCGTGCAGCTTTGTGAGAAATTAAAAAAAAACCTTCCCTCTAGTCTTACACTCGTAAATTAGGGACAGTTAACAGAGACAGCTCTCGTGCAGCTTTGTGAGAAATTAAAAAAAAACCTTCCCTCTAGTCTTACACTCGTAAATTAGGGACAGTTAACAAAGACTGCTCTCGTGCAGTTTTGTGAGAAATTAAAAAAAAAAAATCTTCCCTCTAGTCTTACACTGGTAGATTAGAGACAGTTAACAGAGACAGCTCTCATGCAGCTTTGTAAGAAATTAAAAAAACCATCCCTCTAGTCTTACACTAGTAAATTAGGGACAGTTAACAGAGACAGCTCTCGTGCAAATTTGTGAGAAATTAAAAAAAAACCTTCCCTCTAGTATTTTACTAGTAAATTACGGAGAGTTAACAGAGACAGCTCTCATGCAGCTTTGTAAGAAATTAAAAAAAAACAACCTCCCTCTAGTCTTACACTGGTAAGTTACGGACAATTAACCGAGACAGCTCTCGCGCAGCTTTGTGACAAATTAAAAAAAAAACCTTCCCTCTAGTCTTACACTAGTAAATTAGAGAGAGTTAACAGAGACAGCTCTGTGCAGCTTTGTGATAAACTACAAAAAAAAACCTTCCCTCTAGTCTTACACTGGTAAATTAGGAACAGTTAACAAAGACAGCTCTCGTGAAGCTTTGTGAGAAATTAAAAAAAAAACCCTTCCTCTAGTTTTACACTGGTAAATTAGGGACAGTTAACAGAGACAGCTCTCGTGCAGCTTTGTGAGAAATTAAAAAAAAACCTTCCCTCTAGTCTTACACTCGTAAATTAGGGACAGTTAACAAAGACTGCTCTCGTGCAGTTTTGTGAGAAATTAAAAAAAAAAATCTTCCCTCTAGTCTTACACTGGTAAATTAGAGACAGTTAACAGAGACAGCTCTCGTGCAGCTTTCTGAGAAATTAAAAAAAAAACCTTCTCTTTAGTCTTACACTGGTATATTAGGGACAGTTAACAGAGACAGCTCTCATGCAGCTTTGTGAGAAACTACAAAAAAAAACCTTCCCTCTAGTCTTACACTCGTAAATTAGGGACAGTTAACAAAGACTGCTTTCGTGCAGCTTTGTGAGAAATTAAAAAAAAACTTCCCTCTAGTCTTACACTGGTAAATTAGGGACAGTTAACAGAGAAAGCCCTCGTGCAGTTTTGTGAGAAATTTAAAAAAACCATCCCTCTAGTTTTACACTGGTAAATTAGGGACAGTTAACAGAGACAGCTCTCGTGCAGCTTTGTCAGAAATTAAAAAAAACCTTCCCTCTAGTTTTACACTAGTAAATTAAAGACAGCTCTCGGGCAGCTTTGTGAGGAATTTAAAAAAGAAACCTCACTCTAGTCTTACACTGGTAAATTAGGGACAGTTAAGAAAGACAGCTCTCGTGTAGCTTTGTGAGAAATTTAAAAAAACCTTCCCTCTAGTCTTACACTGGTAAATTAAAGACAGCTCTCGGGCAGCTTTGTGAGGAATTTAAAAAAGAAACCTCACTCTAGTCTTACACTGGTAAATTAGGGACAGTTAACAGAGACAGCTCTCATGCAGCTTTGTGAGAAACTACAAAAAAAAAACCTTCCCTCTGTCTTACACTAGTAAATTAGGGACAGTTAACAGAAACAGCTGTCGTGCAGCTTTGTGAGAGATTAAAAAAAAATCTTCCCTCTACTCTTACACTGGTAAATTACGGACAACTAACGAAGACAGCTCTCGTGTAGCTTTGTGAGAAATTAAAAAAAAAAACTCCCTCTAGTCTTACACTGGTAAATTACGGACAATTAACGAAGGCAGATCTCGTGCAGCGTTGTGAGCAATATAAAAAAAACCTTCCCTCTAGTCTTACACTAGTAAATTAGGGACAGTTAACAGAGACAGCTCTCGTGCAGCTTTGTGAGAAATTAAAAAAAACCATCCCTCTGGTCTTACACTGGTAAATTAGGGACAGTTAACAGAGACAGCTCTCGTGCAGCTTTGTGAGAAATTAAAAAAAAACCTTCCCTCTAGTCTTACACTCGTAAATTAGGGACAGTTAACAAAGACTGCTCTCGTGCAGTTTTGTGAGAAATTAAAAAAAAACCTTCCCTCTAGTATTTTACTAGTAAATTGGGAGAGTTAACAGAGACAGCTCTCATGCAGCTTTGTAAGAAATTAAAAAAAAAACTCCCTCTAGTCTTACACTGGTAAATTACGGACAATTAACGAAGACAGCTCTCGTGCAGCGTTGTGAGAAATATAAAAAAACCTTCCCTCTAGTCTTACACTGGTAAATTAGGGACAGTTAACAAAGACTGCTCTCGTTGCAATTTTATGAGAATTCAAAAAAAAAACCTTCCCTCTGTCTTACACTAGTAAATTAGGGACAGTTAACAGAAACAGCTCTCGTGCAGCTTTGTGAGAAATTAAAAAAAAATCTTCCCTCTAGTCTTACACTGGTAAATTACGGACAACTAACGAAGACAGCTCTCGTGTAGCTTTGTGAGAAATTAAAAAAAAAAACCTCCCTCTAGTCTTACACTAGTAAATTAGGGACAGTTAACAGAAACAGCTCTCGTGCAGCTTTGTGAGAAATTAAAAAAAAATCTTCCCTCTAGTCTTACACTGGTAAATTACGGACAACTAACGAAGACAGCTCTCGTGTAGCTTTGTGAGAAATTAAAAAAAAACCATCACTCTAGTCTTACATTGGTAAATTAGGGACAGTTAACAAAGACAGCTCTCGTGCAGGTTTGTGAGAAATTAAAAAAAAACATCCCTCTAGTCTTACACTGTTGAATTAGGGACATTTAACAAAGACAGCCCTCGTGCAGCTTTGTGAGAAATTAAAAAAACCATCCCTCTAGTCGTACACTAGTAAATTACAGACAGTTAACAGAGACAGCTCTCGTGCAGCTTTGTGAGAAATTAAAAAAAACCATCCCTCTGGTCTTACACTGGTAAATTAGGGACAGTTAACAGAGACAGCTCTCGTGCAGCTTTGTGAGAAATTAAAAAAAAACCTTCCCTCTAGTCTTACACTCGTAAATTAGGGACAGTTAACAGAGACAGCTCTCGTGCAGCTTTGTGAGAAATTAAAAAAAAACCTTCCCTCTAGTCTTACACTCGTAAATTAGGGACAGTTAACAAAGACTGCTCTCGTGCAGTTTTGTGAGAAATTAAAAAAAAAAAATCTTCCCTCTAGTCTTACACTGGTAGATTAGAGACAGTTAACAGAGACAGCTCTCATGCAGCTTTGTAAGAAATTAAAAAAACCATCCCTCTAGTCTTACACTAGTAAATTAGGGACAGTTAACAGAGACAGCTCTCGTGCAAATTTGTGAGAAATTAAAAAAAAACCTTCCCTCTAGTATTTTACTAGTAAATTACGGAGAGTTAACAGAGACAGCTCTCATGCAGCTTTGTAAGAAATTAAAAAAAAACAACCTCCCTCTAGTCTTACACTGGTAAGTTACGGACAATTAACCAGAGACAGCTCTCGCGCAGCTTTGTGACAAATTAAAAAAAAAACCTTCCCTCTAGTCTTACACTAGTAAATTAGAGAGAGTTAACAGAGACAGCTCTGTGCAGCTTTGTGATAAACTACAAAAAAAACCTTCCCTCTAGTCTTACACTGGTAAATTAGGAACAGTTAACAAAGACAGCTCTCGTGAAGCTTTGTGAGAAATTAAAAAAAAAACCCTTCCTCTAGTTTTACACTGGTAAATTAGGGACAGTTAACAGAGACAGCTCTCGTGCAGCTTTGTGAGAAATTAAAAAAAAACCTTCCCTCTAGTCTTACACTCGTAAATTAGGGACAGTTAACAAAGACTGCTCTCGTGCAGTTTTGTGAGAAATTAAAAAAAAAAATCTTCCCTCTAGTCTTACACTGGTAAATTAGAGACAGTTAACAGAGACAGCTCTCGTGCAGCTTTCTGAGAAATTAAAAAAAAAACCTTCTCTTTAGTCTTACACTGGTATATTAGGGACAGTTAACAGAGACAGCTCTCATGCAGCTTTGTGAGAAACTACAAAAAAAAACCTTCCCTCTAGTCTTACACTCGTAAATTAGGGACAGTTAACAAAGACTGCTTTCGTGCAGCTTTGTGAGAAATTAAAAAAAAACTTCCCTCTAGTCTTACACTGGTAAATTAGGGACAGTTAACAGAGAAAGCCCTCGTGCAGTTTTGTGAGAAATTTAAAAAAACCATCCCTCTAGTTTTACACTGGTAAATTAGGGACAGTTAACAGAGACAGCTCTCGTGCAGCTTTGTCAGAAATTAAAAAAAACCTTCCCTCTAGTTTTACACTAGTAAATTAAAGACAGCTCTCGGGCAGCTTTGTGAGGAATTTAAAAAAGAAACCTCACTCTAGTCTTACACTGGTAAATTAGGGACAGTTAAGAAAGACAGCTCTCGTGTAGCTTTGTGAGAAATTTAAAAAAACCTTCCCTCTAGTCTTACACTGGTAAATTAAAGACAGCTCTCGGGCAGCTTTGTGAGGAATTTAAAAAAGAAACCTCACTCTAGTCTTACACTGGTAAATTAGGGACAGTTAAGAAAGACAGCTCTCGTGTAGCTTTGTGAGAAATTTAAAAAAACCTTCCCTCTAGTCTTACACTGGTAAATTACGGACAAATAACGAAGACAGCTCTCGTGCAGCGTTGTGAGAAATATAAAAAAAACCTTCCCTCTAGTCTTACACTAGTAAATTAGGGACATTTAACAAAGACAGCTCTCGTGCAGCTTTGTGAGAACTTAAAAAAAAAACCTTCCTTCTAGTTTTACACTCGTAAATTACGGACGGTTAACAAACACAGCTCTCGTGCAGCTTTGTGAGAAACTACAAAAACAACCTTCCCTCTAGTCTTACACTGGTAAATTAGGGACAGTTAACAAAGACTGCTCTCGTGCAGTTTTGTGAGAAATTTAAAAAAAAACCTTCCCTCTAGTCTGAGAATGGTAAATTAGGGACAGTTAACAGAGACAGCTCTCGTGCAGCTTTGTGAGAAATTAAAAAAAAACCTTCCCTCTAGTCTTAAACTCGTAAATTAGGGACAGTTAAGAGAGACAGCTCTCGTGCAGCTTTGTGAGAAATTAAAAAAAAACCTTCCCTCTAGTCTTACACTCGTAAATTAGGGACAGTTAACAAAGACTGCTCTCGTGCAGTTTTGTGAGAAATTAAAAAAAAAAATCTTCCCTCTAGTCTTACACTCGTAAATTAGGGACAGTTAACAGAGACAGCTCTCGTGCAGCTTTGTGAGAAATTAAAAAAAAACCTTCCCTCTAGTCTTACACTCGTAAATTAGGGACAGTTAACAGAGACAGCTCTCGTGCAGCTTTGTGAGAAATTAAAAAAAACCTTCCCTCTAGTCTTACACTCGTAAATTAGGGACAGTTAACAAAGACTGCTCTCGTGCAGTTTTGTGAGAAATTAAAAAAAAAAAATCTTCCCTCTAGTCTTACACTAGTAAATTAGGGAAAGTTAACAGAAACAGCTCTCGTGTAATTTTGTGAGAAACTACAAAAAACCTTCCCTCTAGTCTTACACTAGTAAATTAGGGAAAGTTAACAGAAACAGCTCTCGTGTAATTTTGTGAGAAACTACAAAAAACCTTCCCTATAGTCTTACACTGGTAAATTAGGGACAGTTAACAAAGACTGCTCTCGTGCAGTTTTGTGAGAAATTAAAAAAAAAAATCTTCCCTCTAGTCTTACACTCGTAAATTAGGGACAGTTAACAGAGACAGCTCTCGTGCAGCTTTGTGAGAAATTAAAAAAAACCTTCCCTCTAGTCTTACACTCGTAAATTAGGGACAGTTAACAGAGACAGCTCTCGTGCAGCTTTGTGAGAAATTAAAAAAAAACCTTCCCTCTAGTCTTACACTCGTAAATTAGGGACAGTTAACAAAGACTGCTCTCGTGCAGTTTTGTGAGAAATTAAAAAAAAAAAATCTTCCCTCTAGTCTTACACTAGTAAATTAGGGAAAGTTAACAGAAACAGCTCTCGTGTAATTTTGTGAGAAACTACAAAAAACCTTCCCTCTAGTCTTACACTAGTAAATTAGGGAAAGTTAACAGAAACAGCTCTCGTGTAATTTTGTGAGAAACTACAAATAACCTTCCCTATAGTCTTACACTGGTAAATTACGGACAGTTAACAAAGACAGCTCTCGGGCAGCTTTGTGAGAAACTAGAAAAAAAAACCTTTCCTCTAGTCTTACACTGGTAAATTCGGGACAGTTAACAAAGACAGGTCTCGTGCAGCTTTGTGAGAAATAACAAAAAAATGTCAAAGAAAGAGTAAATAATTTTTATTTAAATTAATTACGACGTGTAGGATTAGTTTTTCTTTCTGTTTAAGACGTGTAGGATTAGTTTTTCTTTCTGTTTAAGACGTGTAGGTTTAGTTTTTCTTTCTGTTTGAGACGTGTAGGATTAGTTTTTCTTTCTGTTTAAGAGGTGTAGGATTAGTTTTTCTTTCTGTTTAAGACGTGTAGGTTTAGTTTTTCTTTCTGTTTAAGACGTGTAGGATTAGTTTTTCTATCTCTTTAAGAGGTGTAGGATTAGTTTTTCTTTCTGTTTAAGAGGTGTAGGATTAGTTTTTTTTCTGTTTAAGAGGTGTAGGATTAGTTTTTCTTTCTGTTTAAGACGTGTAGGATTAGATTTTCTTTCTGTTTAAGACGTGTAGGTTTAGTTTTTCTTTCTGTTTAAGACGTGTAGGTTTAGTTTTTCTTTCTGTTTAAGACGTGTAGAATAAGTTTTTCTTTCTGTTTAAGACGTGTAGGTTTAGTTTTTCTTTCGGTTTAAGACGTGTAGGATTAGCTTTTCTTTCTGTTTAAGACGTGTAGGATTAGTTTTTCTTTCTGTTTAAGGCGTGTAGGATTAGTTTTTCTTTCTGTTTAAGACGTGTAGGATTAGTTTTTCTGTTTAAGACGTGTAGGATTAGTTTTCTTTCTGTTTAAGACGTGTAGGATTAGTTTTTCTTTCTGTTTAAGACGTGTAGGATTAGTTTTTCTTTCTGTTTAAGACGTGTAGGATTAGTTTTTCTTTCTATTTAAGACGTGTAGGATTAGTTTTTCTTTCTGTTTAATACGTCTAGGATTAATTTTTTTTTCTGTTTAAGCACAAATCTTCACGTTGGGTTATTTTCGTTGTTGCTATTTCAGGGATTTATTATAGAATTTTAGCGTTTTATACTTTCAGTCTTCCCGCTGAACTGCCGGGAAACCGATACGTTGATAGCTTTCTCTCTGTATGGATATTTGGGTATTGATATTTATATACCCAGGAGGGTCAGGTTTCGTTAACCTCTTCCTGCTTCCTTGAAATTGTGGTTTTACAACTGTCAAGTGTATTTATATATGGTACACGAGGGCCAGAGTAGCCCACTCTTACTCAAGTCCCTTTCAGGACAATGTCCAGTCTATACATACACTTGGTCATTTCTCTTGTAGTTCCATAGATTATTTGCATTTTCATTAGCTAAGTATTAACTGTAAAACATTTACATAAAAATCCTTTCAACGTCTAGTAATTAATCTCTAAACTAATTATATATGGTACACGAGAGCCAGACCGATACGTTGATTAAGTGTCAGTTTGTTTTGTTGAATTTCGCGCGAAATGTTGCTAGGGTTGTATGGGCTTAATTTAAAAAAGAAAGATATAGGCAGTTACTCATCACTACCTGCCGCCAATTAACGTACAACTCTTTTTAAAAATAGACATATTTATCGCGATATTACAATGCCCTCACGACCAATAGGGAGAGTAAATTCGAATTCGAGCCATTCAGATTGCGAGTCGAGCGACCTCTACCAGGTCAAGAAATAATACTTCTTTGTTAGGACAAATTTAAAACATGTCTAATTATCATCTAAATTGTTGTTTGTTTATTTCTAAATTTGTTGCAAATGTACATTTCTTTCTGCTAAAAGCTTTTCCTAGTTATGAACTGTACACTAGAGGGAAGACAGACAGCCAATCAAGCGGTCACTCCTCCCACCGGTTCTTCTGCTTTCCTTTTCTCATGTAAAATGAAATTTGACAACTACTCTTCTAAACACGAGGCCCGGCATGACCAGCTGGTTTGGGCCTTCCACTCGCAGTCTGAGGGTCGCCGGTTCGAATCCTCCTCACATCAAAGTTGATCGCTCTTTCAGCCGTGGGGACTTTATAATGTCACGGTCTATCCCACTATTCATTGGTAAAAGAGTAGCCAAAGAGTTGGCGGTGAGTGGTGATGACTAGTTGCCTTCTCTCTAGTTTTACACTGCTAAATTAGGAACGGCTAGTGCAGTTGGCTCTCGTGTAGCTTTGCGGGAAATCCAAAACAAACAATATTCTAAACGCGTTCACGGTCCCAAGCTTCTGAACGTGTCGCTAATTAGTTCTATTTATCAGAAGTCTTATAGACTGTCATCTTTCAAATAATCGTACCTGTACAACCGCTAATTTTGAAGAAATGTTCTACTCAGCACGGTACTTATTGGATCTCTTCTTTATCAGTATTGTCTTTAACAAAAAACAAAATTCGATTTCGTACTAATTTCGACTTCTACAGTAATATTTCAAGTCTGTACTTATCTGCCCTAAAGCACTACTTAGAACACAAGTGCAATAAGGTTACAGTCAATACTTCCATAAGTGAAAATCGAAATGATGTGTGAAAAATATCTTACGTCACTATTTCTAGTTTTATTTTTGCGAAACCTTAAGAGACAACAACTATTAGTTGAATAAAGTTTGAAATACAGATAGCTCTCGTGTGGCTTTGAGCGAAATTCAAAACAAGTCAAACCTTCGTTCTAGAATAGCAAGCATCCGTCAATACAGAGGACAATTTGTGTTTCACACTTTACTGTTCGGTGTAAACAATTCATGGTCGCCCTTTCAGCCGTGGGGGCATTATAATGTAACGGTTAATCCCACTATTCGTTGGTAAACGAGTAACCCAAGAGTGGGCGACCATGAATTGTTTACACCGAACAGTAATATTTAATATTTTCATAGTTTACGATAGGTAGTTTAAAAATATATTTTATATATCAGAATGAGTACAGTGTTATTACTACCATAGTGCACTTGTTTTAAAGCACAAACGTAGAACAAATTAAATTGGAATATCGTTATAATGTTAATAGTGAGGTTTGTTTGTTTGTTTGGAATTTCGCGCAAATGTAAACAGTGACTATCTGCGTTTACCGTCCCTAATTTAACAATAATGTACTGGAGGGCAGGCAACTAGACAACATCACCCACCGCCAACTCTTTTTATCAACAGATACTAGGTTTGACCGTCAAAGTATAACACTCCCACTGCCGAAAGGGATAGTACGTTCGGTAATAGGATTCAAACCCGCGACCCGCCAACCACCAGGCCAAGCTAAGCGTAATATCCATCTAGACAAGGCACGTGTGAGCGTGTGTAAAATTGAAAAGTGTGTTATTTTTAAACGATTTGTGAAACATCATATATTAGTGTGATAACCCCCATTAACACAGCGGACTTACAACAATAGAAACTGGCTTTTGATACCAGTCATGGCCAGAGTACAGATAATCCATTGTGTAGCTTTGTGTTTAACCTCAAACATGCTAAGGGTGATAATAGTAAACTTGATATAAAGGAAGTAGTTAAGTACATAACCTAGAGAAGTTAGACAAAGGAAAGAGGTGTTTGTGAATGCTTGTTAATGTTAAAAAGTATGTGTTCCAATGAGTAAAGTATCCACTTTCCGTTTTTTATAATAGGAATATGTTTTAATATGGAAACATTGTATTCTGAGTAGTTGTGTGATTGAAGTACATTTGTAACTTGCATATGATGGAGGTTTGAGGTTTTCTTTTGTTCTTGTGTTTATTTTACATTCAGTTTAACCTATATGGAAATTATAACAATTCTAACATTGTATTTTGTATATGGTTCCTGGTTGTGAAGATTTTGAAGATTGGTTACAATAACCTTCTACATGGACAACAAACACCATCTGGAACTCAGACTGACACAACACTATTCTCATTGGTGCAACCAAATGGACACCAGCAAACTACGTTCACATAACACATCTTCATGGACCAGTTCCTCTCTACCCTCCAAAATATGGTCAGTTAAGAAACTCCCTTAAAGACTACAGCAAAAACAACAACAAAAACTCAAATATATTGAATTGAAAAAACACACCACTAAACCTCTGTTCTGTTTGATGTGTGTAATTTTTTATACCAAAATCACTTTGTCAGTTTTTTATCTATCAAAACCCAGGTTTGCTCAACTGGTTTGAGACTAGAGCTCTGTGGGGCCATTACATCATTCGAACATCTCCAGTAGCTTCTTTCTTGGCTAAGTAATTTTTACATAGATTGGATAAGTGTATAGGATCATTACCTTCTTTGTAGTAGAATCATTTACCGATAATACACAAAACATTGGTATATCATGAAGGAACCTTATCTGATGGTACTTGTGCTGGGCCATTATTTCATCTATTTTCCAAATATCTCTTGTCGACTCAGCAGAAAAGCACCCCAAACCATCATATTGTCTCCCCCATGCTTCATGGTAGGTGCTATGTACTCAGATAAGTATCTTTCACCTTTCTTAAGTTTTAAATCAAATATTTCAAACTACGACTCATCCATCCATAACACACTTTTCATATCATTAACAGTCCATTTTATGTACTTTTTAACATATTTTAGTCTATTAACAATATTTGTAGATCTAAGTCAAGGTTTTCCTAACTGATACAGAACCAAATATTCCATTATCATTAAGTCTTTTTAATACTGTAGATGTGAACACTTTTCTATCATTTGGTACATGGTTGTTTATCTCATGCTTGAGATCAGTATCAGTCTTCCTTCTGTCCTGAAGACTGAATAAGCAAAGATACTTAACACCAGTATCATTGAAGTTATGTGTTCTGTCTCTTCCTTTCTTAGTTTCAAATCTACCTGTCTCACGATCCAGGGTTTACTTGACAGTGTTTGGGGAGCATTTCAAATCTGGAGCTATTTGTGAGAGAGTCCAACCAGCAACACATAAAACTCTACTGACAATTATATACGGTTTTGGGGCCGTGATATGGCAACAATAATTAAAGTATGGTGTTAAACGTTATTAGCTTTATTTGTGGAGTGATATTAAACTGATTTCTCATACTAGCTTCTATCTATGTACTTAATACACTGTATGGAGTACCATGACAGTTGTTTCAGGCCCTAAATTTAATCAGAATGTTAATTCAAACAGACCCCTTACGACAGTCCTTAGTACAAGTACATGGAAATTCTAACGAATTGTATATGTTCTCCACCTGACTCGTTCACTTGTCAACATGGATCAGTGAAGTGTTATCATAATGTTGAAATTTACATTCTGTGATGCCATGAAAGAATTAGTCACATGAAATGGAAAAAATAACAAACATTCTCTTGTCGTAACACAGTACTGTGTACCCTATATAATGTTGTAACACAGTACTGTGTACCCTATATAATGTTGTAACACAGTACTGTGTACCCTACATAATGTTGTACCACAGTACTGTGTACCCTATATAATGTTGTACCACAGTACTTTGTACCCTACATAATGTTGTACCACAGTACTTTGTACCCTACATAATGTTGTAACACAGTACTGTGTACCCTACATAATGTTGTACCACAGTACTGTAAAACCCTATATAATGTTGTAATACAGTACTGTGTACCCTATATAATGTTGTACCACAGTACTGTGTACCCTACATAATGTTGTAACACAGTACTGTGTACCCTATATAATGTTGTAATACAGTACTGTGTACCCTATATAATGTTGTACCACAGTACTGTGTACCCTACATAATGTTGTAACACAGTGCTGTGTAACTCTACATAATGTTGTAAGTACAGTGCTGTGCCCTTATATAATGTTGTAACACAGTGCTGTGTACCCTACATAATGTTGTGCCACAGTACTGTGTACCCTACATAATGTTGTACCACAGTGCTGTGTGCCTATATAATGTTGTAATACAGTACTGTGTAACCCTATATAATGTTGTACCACAGTGCTGTGCCCTACATAATGTTGTACCACAGTACTGTGTGCCCTATATAATGTTGTAACACAGTACTGTGTGCCCTACATAATGTTGTAACACGGTACTGTGTGCCCTATATAATGTTGTAACACAGTACTGTGTACCCTACATAATGTTGTAACACAGTACTGTGTACCCTACATAATGTTGTAACACAGTACTGTGTACCTTATATAATGTTGTACCACAGTACTGTGTACCCTGCATAATGTTGTAACACAGTACTGTGTACCCTACATAATGTTGTACCACAGTACTGTGTACCCTACATAATGTTGTAACACAGTACTGTGTACCCTACATAATGTTTTACATTAAACATTATACTAACTATGAAACATACATTGAGGAGAATTTCCAATGCAGGGCTAACACGATTCCTGCAACACATATAAAAACATTAAATCAAATGTAGAAAACGTTAATAGTTGAACATATAACTTTCTAAATGTTACTATCACCCTAAAGTTCACAGTAACATGACACACCGGAAAAGTAGGCCCAATAAAGGTTGTAATGTGTGTATCCTACACGATTTCAGTAATAATAACATCTAAATTTTTCCATTAGAACTGTTCACCAGGTAACATATAATAAGCCTGATCAATCTAACACTACTGAAAATACAGTATAACAGTCGTTTTGATTTCAATATACCTGAAACTAGACGTAAACTAAACATATGAATACCATAAACCTCCCTCACACAAACTAAACACAACACATAATATGTGTGTATTCAGATATCAGCATATCTGAACAACTGTATCTGTGTGTAGAACTGTTAATTTATAACCGTCATCCTACCCTTTCTCTGAGTGGTTTATAAGACTGGCGGTTAAATCCCACTGTGCGACGAGAGTAGTCCACCAATTGGCGGTGGGTGTCGTTGACTAACTAACGCTGATATCCCTTATATAGGTTTGAGTGAGCGTACGAAACGAAATAATTTTCATATTTTCTAGGATGGAAGCTACCTGTAAGGACATTTTACTACACTATCTCCATCCCAACGAGTTTATTGACTCTCCCGAATGGGAAGGACATTCTCTGGACAGTGATAAAGTTTATCAGGTGAGTCTCTCCACCTTAAAAAAAGACAGTGATAAAGTTTATCAGGTGAGTCTCTCCACCTTAAAAAGAGACAGTGATAAAGTTTATCAGGTGAGTCTCTCCACCTTAAAAAGAGATTTTTACTCATATAGTCTTAATATCTCAAGTAACGTTCCAACTAAACACATCAACATAGCATGATATAAAAGGACAACAAGGTATATCTTTTGATCGTTCTATCTCTTGGTATATCTCTTGATCGTACTTTCTCTTGGTCTATATCTTGATCGTACTATCTCTTGGTCTATCACTTGGTCGTACTATCTCTTGGTCTATATCTTGGTCGTACTATCTCTTGGTCTATATCTTGGTCGTACTATCTCTTGGTCTATATCTTGGTCGTACTATCTCTTGGTCTATATCTTGGTCGTACTATCTCTTGGTCTATATCTTGGGCGTACTATCTTTTGGTCGTACTATCTCTTGGTCTATATCTTGGTCGTACTATTTCTTGGTCTATCTTTTGGTCGTACTATCTCTTGGTCTATATCTTGGTCGTACTATCTCTTGGTCTATATCTTGGTCGTACTATCTCTTGGTCTATATCTTGGTCGTACTATCTCTTGGTCTATATCTTGGGCGTACTATCTCTTGGTATATCTCTTGGGCGTACTATCTCTTGGTATATCTCTTGGTCATACTATCTCTTGGTCTATATCTTGGTCGTACTATTTCTTGGTCTATCTTTTGGTCGTACTATCTCTTGGTCTATATCTTGGTCGTACTATCTCTTGATCTATATCTTAGTCGTACTATCTCTTGGTCTATATCTTGGTCGTACTATCTCTTGGTCTATTTTTTGGTCGTACTATCTCTTGGTCTATATCTTGGTCGTACTATTTCTTGGTCTATATCTTGGTCGTACTATCTCTTGGTCTATATCTTGGTCGTACTGTCCCCTTAATTAAACACTAAAATCTTCTGATCATTCAGTCATTTCCAAACTTTCATTTGAATTTTTATTGAATCTACAACATTTTAATCAATTCCAAATCTAACCATCTGTTAAACAAATAAACCTGTCTTACCTGAAGATGATTCCTTCTACCCTTCCAAACTTCATATTTGTGTCCTCTAGTCGCCACCTTTAATATCTGAGGTAACAGCTTTAAATACCCCAATCAAATCCATCTGTCTATTCTGGTTTTCACACACACATAAGAAATTATTCAGGGATCTTAGCCTGTTGTTGTGCAACACTTTGTCCATCAGTTCAATGTCTTAAGTTTGTTTGTACTTCGCGCAAAGCTACTCGAGGGCTATCTGCGCTAGCCGTCCCTAATTTAGCAGTGTGAGACTAGAGGGAAGGCAGCTAGTCATCAACACCCACCGCCAACTCTTGGAGTACTCTTTTACCAACGAATAGTGGAATTGACCGTCACATTATAACGCCCCTACGACTGAAAGGGCGAGAATGTTTGGTGTGACGGGGAATCGAATCCGCAACCTTCGGATTACGAGTCGAGTGCCTTAACCACCTGGCCATGCCGGGCCTTCTCTTAAGTAAGGAGCTAAACGCTAAACATAGTACTCCAAATGTGGCCTAACCAGTAATCTATACAATGATATCCTAATCGTTTCAGACTTGTGTTTAGTATTACCGTATATATATATATAAGTATGTAGTTAAATAATTACATCCAAAGGAAGCCAAATAAGTAAACAAAATAATGAGGAAGGACTCCATTAAAAACAACAAATTAAACAAAATACGCTGCATTTGTTAAAAAAGGGTTCTAGGGTACAAGCTGTAATGTGGGATTATAAAATGTATCCCAGATTTTGGAGGTGGCTGATGAAGTAGGACCCACATTGCGGTGGGGACACACCATCTATCAATCTTAACCTCCAATTCGCTAGTCCCACATAAGAAGATTAGAAATTAGGAGAGCGAGATGTGGGTGCTCAAGCCCACAACGTCCTGCATCTATATCACTCCTCACTCTCTGCAGACAGATGTACAAAGGTGACTGACTGCTCTCCCACGTTAGAATAAAAAAACATAAACATAAAAAGATGAAAAAAATAAAAAGTGAAAATAAAAGAAACTCATTTTAGCTTTGATTTTCATCCTCATAAAACAGAGTTTTCTTATTACAATTCAAAAAATCCTTGTGGTGTTAGAGGTCATTGTAATCCATTAAAATAACATTTTTTTGTTACAATTTGAAATCCCTTGTGTAGCTATCCTTGTTGTATTTCCCATAAAGCGACGTCTTTATTACAGTTCTAATAACCTTAACTTCGTGAAACGTGGTTGTAATCTTCATCAGTTCGTTTTTCTCACATTTAAGAAAAATAAACTTGTGTTGTTAGACAGTCCACACTTTTAAATAAATTAAACCCCGTACTACCAGTACCATCAACTTTAATTCGACCGTGGTTAGATCACTCATACTCTGTAAATATACAAAGTTTAGTTTAGACTGGCGGTGTTTGGTTTGTTCTATTTTCAAATCTCAATTTTTAGCCACCAAATTCCTGACTTGTTTTAATCATTACATTACCGATTTCTTGTTATGAAGTTCAGTATTGGTGGACTCCATATATTGGACAGTTTTATGTGTTTGTCTTTCATAACAATCAGTGGAAAGAACCAGTGCTCCCTCTATGCTGCGTGGGCGCACAACAACCAATCAAGTGGTGCGCACTTTATCATTCCAGCTGTGCGCGTCTACAGTAATGGTAACAAGTCTGAACATGTTGACAGCCTTAAAGACCCTTGCAGTCGATTGGTCTAATGCCAAAATAACCAACTGGTAGCATTACAAAGCGAACTAATGGTCTGATGGTATATATTTAAAAAAATGTAGCGCACTTTCTCATATTGCCTTGATAACTGGTTGCACATGAAAAACTTCATCCATACATGGTTTGAAGACATTAACGGAAACATTGGTTAGAACCATAAGCTACATAGTAAACCCCAGGAATACTTAATGAAGCATTGATGGTACCTTTGGTTACTAGGGCTCGAATTTCGTCACACCAAACATGCTCACTAATTCAGCCGGGTGGGTGTTATAATGTTACTATCAGTCCCACTATTCGTTGATAAAAGAGTAGCCCAAGAGTTGACAGTAGGTGGTGATGACTAGCTGCTTTTCCTCTAGTCTTACACTGCTAAATTTGGGAAGGCTAGTGCAGATAGCCCTCGTATAGCTTTGCGCTAAATTCAAAAACAAACTTATTTAGTTTCCTAAGCCTTAAAGATACGTGGTTTTAAGAAAGAACTGGAAACAGTTTGTTTATCTGGTAATTGTATTTATTAACATCACTGGACGTTGCTTTTACTTTTCTAAACAAACCGAAAATTTGAAATTAACATATGGCCACTACGAATGTGGCCTCCCAGTGGTAAGTATAGAGGCTTAAAATGCTAAAATCTGGGTTTCGAAACAGTGAAACCGAACAAATAACTCATTGAGAAAGAAAAGTTTCCATTGTTTTAAAATTATTCACAAACTGAACTTAGAAGAATACGAACCCTAAAGCTTATTAAAAAAGAAACGGACTAAAATCAGTACAGTATTATTTGTTACTGATCACAAAGCTACATAAAGTGCTCTCTGTGCTCTGCCCACCACGGGTATCGAAACCTAATTTCTGGTGGTATAAGCCCGCAGACATACCACTTTGCCACCGATGAGCCCATCATAGAAACTTTTATCTGTGCCCATAAAAATATGAAATATTTAGAATAACAAGTCTAGTAGCTTCAGCGCTTTTCAAAATCATACTGTAATGGAAATCTTGCTTGAATGATACTGAAAACCCTTTTTATTACGCGACATGCAAGTCACAACTTTGCGAAATTTGTATCCTGTATGCATGTAGACTTGCAATAGGGGTCACGATCTTCCCGTTTCGCCTCCGTTTCTTGTCAAAGAGAACTTTATTTTTTCCATTCTCAGGGTGCAAATATGACGTCATGAATACGTCACACACAGGTCAACTGCACTGGCACCATCTATATAAATATAATAGTACTGTCTGTTGTTTATCGATGTGAATGCTTCACAAGGTTTGGATGAATCTTCACCAAAATTTGTATGGAGGTTCATTAGGTCCATGGGGAAATACACACAACATTTTAATTTTGCTTTTTGCGGATCTTACGAGTGTGTTTAGAGATTATTTTTTACCACTACTTTGTCCCAGTTGATGAATCTTCACCAAATTTGGCAAGGAGGTTTATTGGGGCCATAAGGAGATACATTCAAACTTACAGTTTCACATTTTATGTTTTACTGTTTTTATGGATTTTATTTTTAAATTATGTATAAAGGAATCAACTTTTCACGTCCTAAGATAACCTTTCCAGGGGACGGGTACCCCAGCTAGTCACTATAACAAGTCTGTAATGTATAATGTTTTGTTTATAATTTTCTACTGATTAATTACCACGTTATTACAGTTTTACTGTAAAAGTTGTAACTTGTAACAGAATAACATATAATGCTGTTATATAATAGAGAAATATTTCCTTAAATATGACTGAGAAATGCGCAACCGAACATCGTACAAACACAAACTCTGATGTATGTTTCTGGTTTATTTGATACCAGCACCAGTTGGCGGTGGGTGGTGATGACTAGCTACCTTCTCTCTAGTCTTACACTGCTAAATTAGGACGGCTAGCGCAGATAACCCTCATGAAAACAAACCAAACCGACACCAGTCTTTTCAATTCTTAACTAACTCACTACAAATCTGTTTTTCAACAAATATTGTCGCCATCTTAAGACGAGGAGCAAATGGCGATCTAATTGCCATGTTGTACACTGATTTAATCCTATTACACGTGTTCAAACTGTTTCCTCTCACAGGTCATGACTTGTTTACTCTCCCGTGTTCACCTGGTACAAAACAGTGCTTACTTACGTTTAGTGATTGGATTAGCTTTCATTTATCTATCTTTACAGCTTCGGTTGATAAAACGACGCTTGTAAAAAAACAAGCAACACTCTTCGCACTGGGCAAATCGAAAATAACAGATAAATAAACCTTATGTCTCGTCACGAAATGCTGACAACAAACCGCTATTTATTTTAGAGTATTATGTATCCTGAACGTTGCATATGCCTGTCACCATATTCTCATACACTTATTTAGTTTGTCTTAAGTGAGATGGCGCTTCTGTCTTATTAAATTCTGCATTTCATTAACACGTGATAGTACTTATAAAAGTTAAGATGCAACCAATGCAGTTATTTCATTCTCTTTGAAACATTTTGTTTCCACCCGTTAATTAACTAAGTTCCACTACCCTTATGAACAGTTATAGTATGTTCTTCCCCCTAACTTTGGGCTGTAAGTCAGAGGGCTTATAACACCAAAACTCGGATTTCCATACATGCACAGCACAGCTATCCCTTAGCACTTAACAACAAACAGACTAGAAATCATATTAGTAACTGTTGCTTAGATAAAAGCAACAGAAAAGTATTGATTTAAGTGTTGCTATGAGATATGAAGGTTTTCATCCTGTCTTGTTGGAACCGACCGATGAGAAATCTGTTTGTTTTAACTGGTCTGATAATTGTATTAATTATCGTGTTTTCTGTCCGCAGGTCACTCTCACAGCAGTAGAGCCATGTCGTTATATATGTTGGCCGAGAAGAGACCTTCAGTTGTTTTTAAACATCGATCCCTTTATGAGTGTAATTATTCATAATCTAATCGGAAAAGATATAACAAACAAACTTTATTCACTGAACGAATTTCATCAACCTTCGGAGAAACAAGCTACGAGTTTTTCTGCGTCCGATTGGTGGCGCTACCAGATTCCCAGAAGCCTCAGCGTGGATGCTGTTCATACGGGAACTAAAGGGCACGTAAGATCGGTTTCATGGAAGACACGTGACCATAGAGCACACAGCTCCGTCTCATAAGAAAGGTAGCGTTACGTATACCTTTATTGTTTACTTGTGTATAACATACAATAATTATTAAAAGTTAATGAAATAAGCTAATATGATATGTGTTGCTATTATAAGAACCTCGTATATAAACTTTGGTAAGAAGAAAGTGCTCTTTCTATATAGACATAAACTTTATGTCTGTTATAATGAAACGTTTCCTGGTTTACCATTGTGCAATTAGAACAGACTTTCTGCTGTGTCACTAGACATTTAGAACATACTTTCTGTTGTGTCATTAGACATTTAGAACAGACTTTCTGGTTTACCATTGTGTAATTAGAACAGACGTAATGGTTTACCATTGTACAATTAGAACAAATATTATGGTTTACCATTGTGCAATTAGAACAGACTTAATGGTTTACCATTGTGCAATTAGAACAGATTTTCTGGTTTACCATTGTGTAATTAGAACAGACTTTCTGGTTTGCCATTGTGTAATTACAACAGACTTAATGGTTTACCATTGTGTAATTAGAACAGACTTTCTGGTTTACCATTGTGCAATTAGAACAGACTTAATGGTTTACCATTGTGTAATTAGAACAGACTTAATGGTTTACCATTGTGCAATTAGAACAGACTTTCTGGTTTACCATTGTGTAATTAGAACAGACTTAATGGTTTACCATTGTGCAATTAGAACAGACTTAATGGTTTACCATTGTGTAATGGTAAATGTTTACCATTTAGATCAAACCTTTTGGTATATCACTGAACATTTAGAACTGACTTTTGGAATTATCACAGAACATTTACAACACATTTTCTGGTTTAGGGTTGGATACAACCTTAGAATAACTCAAAGTTTGAATATGTGTAACTTTGAGATTTTTGAAGGCAACGGTTTGTTTAAGGTAAACTCACATCTGTACCTAAGAGTCTCTTATAATACATCACAATATTGTCAACTGTTTGAAGTCATACAAACATCCAAAGAAATCAATGTTAATATATTGTCAACTGTTTGAAGTAATACAAACATCCAAAGAAATCAATGTTAATATATTGTCAACTGTTTGAAGTCATACAAACATCCAAAGAAATCAATATTAATATATTGTCAACTGTTTGAAGTCATACAAACATCCAAAGAAATCAATATTAATATATTGTCAACTGTTTGAAGTGATACAAATATCCAAAAAAATCAATATTAATATATTGTCAACTGTTTGAAGTCATACAAACATCCAAAGAAATCAATATTAATATATTGTCAACTGTTTGAAGTCATACAAACATCCAAAGAAATCAATGTTAATATATTGTCAACTGTTTGAAGTCATACAAACATCCAAAGAAATCAATGTTAATATATTGTCAACTGTTTGAAGTCATACAAATATCCAAAGAAATCAATGTTAATATATTGTCAACTGTTTGAAGTCATACAAACATCCAAAGAAATCAATGTTAATATATTGTCAACTGTTTGAAGTCATACAAACATCCAAAGAAATCAATGTTAATATATTGTCAACTGTTTGAAGTTATACAAACATCCAAAGAAATCAATGTTAATATATTGTCAACTGTTTGAAGTCATACAAACATCCAAAGAAATCAATATTAATATATTGTCAACTGTTTGAAGTCATACAAATATCCAATGAAATCAATATTAATACCTTGTGTAAAAGTTAATTACATATTAGCACCAGTTATGTATCCTTGCTCTAGGATCATCGCCACCAAACATACCCTGCCACTTTGCACATTGTTCTGATCCTGGTCAATTCCATAGTCTGTCTCGGCTATCTTCGTCGAAGACTGTTGCACGTGCTTCTGCCGCCTGGCACTTTCCCTCTGATGAATCCTCATCATCTTCTGCTTCTTCCTCCAGCTTTCGGACTACGTCTCGCCACGTCCCAGGTCACGTGTCATTTGAGACATCAGTGTAATGTCCACGTTTTTGTTCTATATTGTGACATGCGTAATGGTGATTCTTGGTCGTTCATAGATTTGTATTGTTTGTATATTATTCTATATTGTGACATGCGTAATGGTGATTCTTGGTCGTTCATAGATTTGTATTGTTTGTATATTATTCTATATTGTGACATGCGTAATGGTGATTCTTGGTCGTTCATAGATTTGTATTGTTTGTATATTATTCTATATTGTGACATGCGTAATAGTGATTCTTGGTCGTTCATAGATTTGTATTGTTTGTATACGTTCGATTTAAATGATGTGTTTTCATGAAATCGCTCTATCTTTAAAATAAAACTAAAATAATGAGAAACTAACCGTAACCGTGAAAGTAGAAAGTCTTGGTTCGATCATCCGTGACATAACTTATAGATGCGTTAAGATATTTACTTAGAAATATATATTTCTTATAATTCGCATGTTGTTACTGCTGAGGAATGGCCATCCAGTGTAACCATAGGTGGTCATTAATTATCTGAACGTAACAATAGGTATATCATCTGTGAATTAACATACTGTCTTTATAACTTATAGCTTAAAATATACTATTTTTAATGAACGTTCAACAGTAAGGTGAACATCATAAATAAAGCAAAACTATTTTATTGTCAAACTGTCTTATCATAAACATTAGAAATTTACATTGAGCAGTGCAGCAATTATCTGTTACTGTAGACCATAGTTTTAAATATTTTCTTAATGACCCTCGGTCATGGATATCGTTATTATTTTGGTTTTCTGGAGCAAGTTTCTGGATTTCGGTCATTCTCTTCCATTATGATTCACTTTGATTACATAATTATTATTTTTAAGTGTTATCTTAGGTACTTTGTTTCAGGGTACTTGGTGTTCTTTCACTGAATTTTGTGTGTTCTCTGAGTATTTCTAAA
The DNA here is from genome assembly GCF_004210375.1 of Tachypleus tridentatus. Lineage (NCBI taxonomy): Eukaryota > Metazoa > Arthropoda > Merostomata > Xiphosura > Limulidae > Tachypleus > Tachypleus tridentatus. The sequence continues at coordinate 4,311,385 of NC_134829.1, read as the reverse complement.
CCGTTTTGTTTCAGTCTTTACCTGTTTTATTGGACTTTACTTGGTCATTCTTTTAAGCAAGAATTTTAAAAATACATTTCTAGTTTTAAACCTTATTACTGGGTGTAGTTCTATTTAAAAATAAGTCCACATTCATCAACCTACAACATACAGAACTAAACCTATAAAGTCACAACTTCCTCTCAGTGTTGTCTGTTCTAGTAATTACTGATCACCTGTGTGGAAGCAATTCTCACATTTTTGCCATCAGCATAAGCGAACTGTGCTAAATTGGTAGACCAGAATTCCACGTTGTGCTTTCTGCACGTGAACCTTACACTGCTCCAGTCACTGCGATAGGTGTATCTTATCACATAGGAAGTTATCGGGTGATCGTTGTAAGACTTTCATCACAGGGACAATTGTTCCTTCATCAGATCTGCATCCCCTCAAGTGATCGTTGTAAGTCTTTCATCACAGGGACAATTGTTCCTTCATCAGCTCTACATCCCCTCAAGTGATCGTTGTAAGTCTTTCATCACAGGGAGAATTGTTCCTTCATCAGCTCTACATCCCCTAAAGTGATCGTTGTAAGTCTTTCATCACAGGGACAATTGTTCCTTCCTCACCTCTACATCCCCTGAAGTAATCGTTGTCTTTCATCACAGGGACAATTGTTCCTTCATCAGCTCTGCATCCCCTCAAGTGATCGTTGTAAGTCTTTCATCACAGGGACAATTGTTCCTTCATCAGCTCTGCATCCCCTCAAGTGATCGTTGTAAGTCTCTCATCACAGGGACAATTGTTCCTTCATCAGCTCCACATCCCTATTCTTCTGGTAACATGTTTCACTTTTATTCCTTCTTCTATTGAATCTGATAGTATGCAGGTAGGATGAATTACTTTGCTTCAGAAAATGTATATATACCTATGAACTTTTAGTGACAACCTTTTCGTGAAATTGCTTTTATTAAAGACATATTTTCTCTGAAGCTTCTTCAATAATTTCCTTGTAAATACACATTGTGTCAAACACTTTCAGTCGTTCATGGAAGTCATTGGTACTTCCTATGAAGAACAAATTATGCGACTACAAGATCGTGTGGAAACAATAGCTTTGTGGCATTGCCTCTGACCACAGATTCAAATCTTTGTTTCAGTTCTAATGTTGTCTCTACAATAAAGATACCAGCACCTTCCTGGACATGATGAGTTTGCAATGCTTTAGTTTGTAGGTTTTCAGTGAGACTGGATAGTCACTTGTTTTTATTCTTCGCTTTGTTCAATGTATCTTAATATTATGATAGACAGTTTGGGTCATTACCGTTGATATGAGTTTGTGTAGTTCCATGAACTGGTCTTCATATTAAATACATGACCACAAAGGACTACTTAAGTCTAACCTAATTCGCTTCCATTTCATTTCTTTATGTCAAAAATGTAATAAAGATTTTACAGTCACCATTTTACCCGTATCAGGTGAGAGGTTATCATGTAACTCCTCCTAGCGGTGAGTGATTATATGTTAGAGAAACTGAATGTCGACCAAAAACTGTAACAAAGTAGACACTCCTCCTAGCGGTAAGTGATTATATATTTGATAAATTGAATATCGTCCATAAACTGGAACAAAGTAGATACTCCTCCTAGCGGTAAGTGATTATATATTTGATAAATTGAATATCGTCCATAAATTGGAACAAAGTAGATACTCCTCCTAGCGGTAAGTGATTATATATTTGATAAATTGAATATCGTCCATAAACTGGAACAAAGTAGATACTCCTCCTAGCGGTAAGTGATTATATATTAGAGAAACTGAATATCGTCCATAAACTGTAACAAAGTAGGTACTGCTCCTAGCGGTAAGTGATTATATATTAGAGAAACTGAATATCAACATAAACTGTAACAAAGTAGATACTCCTCCTAGCGATAAGTGATTATGTATTAGAGAAACTGAATATCGACCATAAACTGTAACAAAGTAGATACTCCTCCTAGCGGTAAGTGATTATGTATTAGAGAAACTGAATATCGTCCATAAACTGTAACAAAGTAGATACTCCTCCTAGCGGTAAGTGATTATATATTAGAGAAACTGGATATCGTCCATAAACTGTAACAAAGTAGATACTCCTCCTAGCGGTAAGTGATTATGTATTAGAGAAACTGGATATCGTCCATAAACTGTAACAAAGTAGATACTCCTCCTAGCGGTAAGTGATTATGTATTAGAGAAACTGAATATCGCCCATAAACTGTAACAAAGTAGATACTCCTCCTAGCGGTAAGTGATTATATATTAGAGAAATTGAATATCGACCAGAAATTATAACAAAGTAGATACTCCTCCTAGCGGTAAGTGATTATATATTAGAGAAACTGGATATCGACCATAAACTGTAACAAAGTTGGTACTCCTCCTAGCGGTAAGTGATTATATATTAGAGAAACTGGATATCGACCATAAACTGTAACAAAGTAGGTACTCCTCCTAGCGGTAAGTGTTGTGCAGAAAATGCACAAAAGGGTTTTACACACCATTAACATCTTACTTTGAATATGATTTTAGATGATGTGATTCGAAACTTCATTAAAACAATAGAATATCCATCATCTCTATTTAACTGAAGAAATTTGAATATCTTTTGTTTGAAGGTTTGTTTCTTCTATTCTTTTATTCGCCTCCAGCATGTTGTGAATGTATAACGAGATGATTGTATTAGAATGGCAACATTGTTTTATGTACCCATTATTAATCTTATACCAATGTAATGACTGAGGAATTTTCAACTATCAATGTAAGTTGGTAAAATGATGGTCGAGTGATGTTCACCTGACAGTGTAGCCTTTCGATATAAAACAGAAGCTGCAACCTTCTCTTAATGCGTTGTATGACACTCAAAAAGCATTATTGTAGGTTGTATCTATTGTTTCTTATTGTCACAGTTACTATTATCCATAGTGATTTACCCTACTATGCATTGGAGGAAATAGTCTCTCTCACAACCTTTATCAGCTGTGACATACAAACATCATCCATTCAGCCAACAAATGATATTACAGTCTATGATCCTTTTAACACATATTTGCAAGGTTGCTGTAGTATCTCTTCAGACAAAAAGAGTTATTATTTGCTATAGAGAACAAAGAATCTTCATTGGTTTCTTGGACTACCTGTTTATGCCGAAACTGTATAGATACGAAGGGAATTAAATATTTCATAAATTATTGTATAAATAAGTAAAATGAAACATATGATGTGCTAGAATATTACACACATCGTCCGTCAGAGTTCCAGGTTCGTCTTCAAGCTGGAAATTATAATTAAATTTAAAACAAAACTTATTCTGTAGTGAGGAGCTTATTAATATTGACATGCTGGCATTTAGATACTTTACCTGTAATCTGTGGGTCGTAGATTCAAATCCTGGGGGTGTATTAATGTAACATTCAGTTAGTGACTGGTGGATAGTAGTAGTGATTGGTTGATTTCTCTCCAGTCAGTAACTTCTGAATTAGGCGTAGCAGATAGCCATCACGTAGCTGTTCATGACATTCAACAACAAGTAAAATAAAATCTAATAGATGAAATACCGTTTAGCAATAAATCACAAAACTTAGTAGGAAAGCAATGTGTAAGTACACTAAAAGTAGAACTCAGTAAAGACAAAATAACGAAGTGATATCCTGTCATCTGCGGGCAGCAAAATAAAAATGACTTAAAACATAAAATAATGTGGAAAGAAATAAGATATATTATATATATATATTAGAAACATTTTAACACAAAAGAAACAACTTACTGAAATATCTCCTGTTAACAGGAATATTAAACAAAATACAACTGGTGATACAACAGGTAATACAACTGGTAATACAACAGGTAATACAACTGGTGATACAACAGGTAATACAACTGGTAATACAACAGGTAATACAACTGGTAATACAACTGGTAATACAACAAATACAACAGGTAATACAACTGGTAATACAACTGGTAATACAACAGGTAATACAACAGATAATACAACTGGTAATACAACAGGTAATACAACAAATACAACTGGTAATACAACAGGTAATACAACAGGTAATACAACTGGTAATACAACAGGTAATACAACTGGTGATACAACAGGTAATACAACTGGTAATACAACAGGTAATACAACTGGTAATACAACAGGTAATACGACTGGTAATACAACAGGTAATACAACAGATAATACAACTGGTAATACAACAGGTAATACAACTGGTAATACAACAGGTAATACAACAGGTAATACAACTGGTAATACAACAGGTAATACAACAGGTAATACAACAGGTAATACAACAGGTAATACAACAGGTAATACAACAGGTAATACAACTGGTAATACAACTAGTAATACAACAGGTAATACAACTGTTAATACAACAGGTAATACAACAGGTAATACAACAGGTAATACAACTGGTAATACAACAGGTAATACAACAGGTAATACAACTGGTAATACAACTGGTAATACGACTGGTAATACGACTGGTAATACGACTGGTAATACGACTGGTAATACAACTGGTAATACAACAGGTAATACAGCTGGTAATACAACAGGTAATACTACTGGTAATACAACAGGTAATACAACTGGTAATACAACTGGTAATACAACTGGTAATACAACAGGTAATACAACTGGTAATACAACAGGTAATACAACAGGTAATACAACTAGTAATACAACAGGTAATACAACTGTTAATACAACAGGTAATACAACAGGTAATACAACTGGTAATACAACTGGTAATACAACAGGTAATACAACTGGTAATACGACTGGTAATACGACTGGTAATACGACTGGTAATACAACTGGTAATACAACAGGTAATACAGCTGGTAATACAACAGGTAATACTACTGGTAATACAACAGGTAATACAACAGGTAATACAACTGGTAATACAACAGGTAATACAACTGGTAATACAACAGATAATACAACTGGTAATACAACAGGTAATACAACTGGTAATACAACAGGTAATACAGCTGGTAATACAACAGGTAATACTACTGGTAATACAACAGGTAATACAACTGGTAATACAACAGGTAATACAACTGGTAATACAACTGGTAATAGAACAGGTAATACAACTGGTAATACAACAGGTAATACAACTGGTAATACAACAGATAATACAACAGGTAATACGTAATACCGTTTAATTTTGGTACCATTTCAGACATACAAAATACACGAAAATAAAATGTACTTACTTAAGAAAACCTTGTAATAGTGAGTTCGGCCAGGTGGTTAAGGCACTCGACTCGTAATCCGAGAGTCGCAGGTTCGAATCCCCGTCGCACCAAACATGCTCGCCCCTTTCAGACATTGTGGCGTTATAATGTGACGGTCAATCCCACTATTCGTTGGTAAAGAATATCCCAAGAGTTGGCGGTGTGTGGTAATGACTAATTGACTTCCCTCTAATCTTACGCTGCTAAATAAGGGAAGTTTAGTCAGATAGCCCTCCTGTTACTTTGTGTAACATTCAGAACAAACTAAACCAATAATGATTTCTGAATAACAAATAAACATTTATTGCTGATACACACAAGTGAATGATTGTACATTAAACTTACATACGAATAAATGAAAATCTAAATACAATTAGAGCAATATCTATTCACAAAACTCTACTCTTCGATACATGCTCGCATGCATGAACGAGAAAGTGTTCAATCATTACATAAAAATTAGGATATACACATACATAAAAAGAAGCCCAGGTCATTGTCTCCCACCCACGGTCAAGAGGTCAGAAGACAGTGAATATTTTTAAATTGAAATACAACAATATTTCCATTATTATACAAAATAAATTACAATAAATTATTTACATACAAAATATTTTCTCACTCGAGAGTGGTCGAAGCATTACTCAGTGTTGCCGAAAGAGGTTCCAGGGTCACCTTTTGATAGGCATACATGGACACCCAGAGATAGTCTCTTGTCAGGTTCCAATCAGCTAAATCTAACACATGCACTCGATGTTCTTCACGTACTATAATGGAGGTGGCCCTTTCATCTCCTGATAATGGCACTTGAGTGTTAAAATGTCTTCCAATGCGGACTAGTTTGTAATAATATTGTGTGGCTTTACTCACTCACTATACCAGTATATGCACTTTAGGATCATCCAGTCCTATAAAGTGAGGTCGAGAACCCCATGATGGTGGAAGAAACCGATGGAAGTATTATGTCGCTCGTGTCATTGTGGAGCATGGCTCACCCTGTCATCTAGAGACAAGGATGACAGTTGGAACAATTATAATAATATTGCCACCATAAGTCAAAGATGCAAACACGTTTGTTGTCGTCGTCTTTTAATGGTATTATAGCCTATGATGGGAATACACTATGGTATGGAATACACTTTAAAACAACATTAAAAAAAGTTTTAGAACAGAAACCGTGGAAACTGGCAGATGTTGTTATCTTATATAATCTTAATATATGTATAAACCGTAAAATATTAATGTTTGTTTTTTTCTTTTGAATTTCGCGCAAAGCTACACGAGGGCTATCTGCGCTAGCCGTCCCTAATTTAGCAGTGTAAGACTAGAAGGAAGGCAGCTAGTCATCACCACCCACCGCCAACTCTTGGGCTACTCTTTGCCAACAAATAGTGGGATTGGTACTCACATTATAACGGCTGGAAGGGCGAGCATGTTTGGTGCGACGGGATTCGAACCTGCGACCCTCGGATTACGAGTCCAGTACCTTAACCACCTGGCCATGCCCGGGCCTAGAGGAGGGAAAAAGAAAGAAAATACAACAGGGACATTTTCTGCGTGGACCTTTATTTGTGGATAAGAAATCCATTACGTCAAATATTACGAAAAGTATTACGGTGTAGAATGTTAGCAATGTGATCTATCGGTGAAAAGAACAGTCGTTTAGTTGTCGCATTATTTATAACTCAGACAAGATTTCGTTCATAACTTGATCTACAAGACAGCTGCTTGCTGTTTGATACCTAAAACTTCTATCACAAAAATGTTGTTAGAGATTCAGGTTAAACTACAGAACCAGTGAAGAATAGTTTTTTTACAGAATTTCACGTAAAACCGCTACAGGATAACCTATTTTAGACGTCCATTATTTTGGAGTTATAGACTAGAAAGAGACCAGCTAGTCAACACCAGCCACCGCCAATTTATAATGGGAATGACTGCCACATTATAACACTCCTCCTCACGACAGAAACTATAGATTTTTATATTCTATCAACCCCTATCAATTAATCTGTAATTGTTGTACGTATTGTACTACAAACACAGGGTAAACTTTCTACATGTTGTAGTACAAACACAGGGTAAACTTTCTACATGTTGTAGTACAAACACAGGGTAAACTTTCTACATGTTGTAGTACAAACACAGGGTAAACTTTCTACATGTTGTACTACAAACACAGGGTAAACTTTCTACATGTTGTAGTACAAACACAGGGTAAACTTTCTACATGTTGTAGTACAAACACAGGGTAAACTTTCTACATGTTGTACTACAAACACAGGGTAAACTTTCTACATGTTGTAGTACAAACACAAAGTAAACTTTCTACATGTTGTAGTACAAACACAGGGTAAACTTTCTACATGTTGTACTACAAACACAGGGTAAACTTTCTACATGTTGTTCTACAAACACAGGGTAAACTTTCTACATGTTGTAGTACAAACAGGGTAAACTTTCTACATGTTGTACTACAAACACAGGGTAAACTTTCTACATGTTGTTCTACAAACACAGGGTAAACTTTCTACATGTTGTAGTACAAACACAGGGTAAACTTTCTACATGTAGTTGTACAAACACAGCGTAAACTTTCTACATGTTGTAGTACAAACACAGAATAAACTTTCTACATGTTGTAGTACAAAACAGCGTAAACTTTCTACATGTTGTAGTACAAACACAGAGTAAACTTTCTACATGTTGTAGTACAAACACATGGTAAACTTTCTACATGTTGTAGTACAAACACAGGGTAAACATTCTACATGTTGTAGTACAAACAGGGTAAACTTTCTACATGTTGTACTACAAACACAGGGTAAACTTTCTACATGTTGTACTACAAACACAGGGTAAACTTTCTACATGTTTTACTACAAACACAGGGTAAACTTTCTACATGTTGTTCTACAAACACAGGGTAAACTTTCTACATGTTGTAGTACAAACACAGGGTAAACTTTCTACATGTAGTACAAACAGGGTAAACTTTCTACATGTTGTACTACAAACACAGGGTAAACTTTCTACATGTTGTTCTACAAACACAGGGTAAACTTTCTACATGTTGTAGTACAAACAGGGTAAACTTTCTACATGTTGTAGTACAAACAGGGTAAACTTTCTACATGTTGTACTACAAACACAGGGTAAACTTTCTACATGTTGTACTACAAACACAGGGTAAACTTTCTACATGTTGTTCTAAAAACACAGGGTAAACTTTCTACATGTTGTAATACAAACACAGGGTAAACTTTCTACATGTTGTTCTACAAACACAGGGTAAACTTTCTACATGTTGTAGTACAAACAGGGTAAACTTTCTACATGTTGTACTACAAACACAGGGTAAACTTTCTACATGTTGTAGTACAAACACAAAGTAAACTTTCTACATGTTGTAGTACAAACACAGGGTAAACTTTCTACATGTTGTACTACAAACACAGGGTAAACTTTCTACATGTTGTTCTACAAACACAGGGTAAACTTTCTACATGTTGTAGTACAAACAGGGTAAACTTTCTACATGTTGTACTACAAACACAGGGTAAACTTTCTACATGTTGTTCTACAAACACAGGGTAAACTTTCTACATGTTGTAGTACAAACACAGGGTAAACTTTCTACATGTAGTTGTACAAACACAGCGTAAACTTTCTACATGTTGTAGTACAAACACAGAATAAACTTTCTACATGTTGTAGTACAAAAACAGCGTAAACTTTCTACATGTTGTAGTACAAACACAGAGTAAACTTTCTACATGTTGTAGTACAAACACATGGTAAACTTTCTACATGTTGTAGTACAAACACAGGGTAAACTTTCTACATGTTGTAGTACAAACAGGGTAAACTTTCTACATGTTGTACTACAAACACAGGGTAAACTTTCTACATGTTGTTCTACAAACACAGGGTAAACTTTCTACATGTTGTACTACAAACACAGGGTAAACTTTCTACATGTTTTACTACAAACACAGGGTAAACTTTCTACATGTTGTTCTACAAACACAGGGTAAACTTTCTACATGTTGTAGTACAAACACAGGGTAAACTTTCTACATGTTGTAGTACAAACAGGGTAAACTTTCTACATGTTGTACTACAAACACAGGGTAAACTTTCTACATGTTGTTCTACAAACACAGGGTAAACTTTCTACATGTTGTAGTACAAACAGGGTAAACTTTCTACATGTTGTAGTACAAACAGGGTAAACTTTCTACATGTTGTACTACAAACACAGGGTAAACTTTCTACATGTTGTACTACAAACACAGGGTAAACTTTCTACATGTTGTTCTAAAAACACAGGGTAAACTTTCTACATGTTGTAATACAAACACAGGGTAAACTTTCTACATGTTGTTCTACAAACACAGGGTAAACTTTCTACATGTTGTAGTACAAACAGGGTAAACTTTCTACGTGTTGTAGTACAAACACAGGGTAAACTTTCTACATGTTGTAGTACAAACAGGGTAAACTTTCTACATGTTGTAGTACAAACACAGGGTAAACTTTCTACATGTTGTACTACAAACACAGGGTAAACTTTCTACATGTTGTACTACAAACACAGGGTAAACTTTCTACATGTTGTAGTACAAACACAGGGTAAACTTTCTACATGTTGTAGTACAAACACAGGGTAAACTTTCTATGTGTTGTAGTAAAAACACAGGGTAAACTTTCTACATGTTGTAGTACAAACACAGAGTAAACTTTCTACATGTTGTAGTACAAACACAAAGTAAACTTTCTACATGTTGTAGTACAAACACAGGGTAAACTTTCTACATGTTGTAGTACAAACACAGGGTAAACTTTCTACATGTTGTACTACAAACACAGGGTAAACTTTCTACATGTTGTAGTACAAACAGGGTAAACTTTCTACATGTTGTAGTACAAACACAGGGTAAACTTTCTACATGTTGTAGTACAAACAGGGTAAACTTTCTACATGTTGTAGTACAAACACAGGGTAAACTTTCTACATGTTGTACTACAAACACAGGGTAAACTTTCTACATGTTGTAGTACAAACACAGGGTAAACTTTCTACATGTTGTAGTACAAACACAGGGTAAACTTTCTATGTGTTGTAGTACAAACACAGGGTAAACTTTCTACATGTTGTAGTACAAACACAGGGTAAACTTTCTATGTGTTGTAGTATAAACACAGGGTAAACTTTCTACATGTTGTAGTACAAACACAGAGTAAACTTTCTACATGTTGTAGTACAAACAGGGTAAACTTTCTACATGTTGTAGTACAAACAGGGTAAACTTTCTACATGTTGTAGTACAAACAGGGTAAACTTTCTACATGTTGTAGTACAAACACAGGGTAAACTTTCTACATGTTGTAGTACAAACAGGGTAAACTTTCTACATGTTGTAGTACAAACACAGGGTAAACTTTCTACATGTTGTAGTACAAACAGGGTAAACTTTCTACATGTTGTACTACAAACACAGGGTAAACTTTCTACATGTTGTAGTACAAACACAGGGTAAACTTTCTATGTGTTGTAGTATAAACACAGGGTAAACTTTCTACATGTTGTAGCACAAACACAGAGTAAACTTTCTACATGTTGTAGTACAAACAGGGTAAACTTTCTACATGTTGTAGTACAAACAGGGTAAACTTTCTACATGTTGTAGTACAAACAGGGTAAACTTTCTACATGTTGTAGTACAAACACAGGGTAAACTTTCTACATGTTGTAGTACAAACAGGGTAAACTTTCTACATGTTGTAGTACAAACACAGGGTAAACTTTCTACATGTTGTAGTACAAACAGGGTAAACTTTCTACATGTTGTAGTACAAACTGGGTAAACTTTCTACATGTTGTACTACAAACACCAGGTAAACTTTCTACATGTTGTTCTACAAACACAGGGTAAACTTTCTACATGTTGTACTACAAACACAGGGTAAACTTTCTACATGTTTTACTACAAACACAGAGTAAACTTTCTACATGTTGTTCTACAAACACAGGGTAAACTTTCTACATGTTGTAGTACAAACACAGGGTAAACTTTCTACATGTTGTAGTACAAACAGGGTAAACTTTCTACATGTTGTACTACAAACACAGGGTAAACTTTCTACATGTTGTTCTACAAACACAGGGTAAACTTTCTACATGTTGTAGTACAAACAGGGTAAACTTTCTACATGTTGTAGTACAAACAGGGTAAACTTTCTACATGTTGTACTACAAACACAGGGTAAACTTTCTACATTTTGTACTACAAACACAGGGTAAACTTTCTGCATGTTGTTCTAAAAACACAGGGTAAACTTTCTACATGTTGTACTACAAACACAGGGTAAACTTTCTATGTGTTGTAGTAAAAACACAGGGTAAACTTTCTACATGTTGTAGTACAAACACAGAGTAAACTTTCTACATGTTGTAGTACAAACAGGGTAAACTTCTACATGTTGTAGTACAAACAGGGTAAACTTTCTACATGTTGTAGTACAAACACAGGGTAAACTTTCTACATGTTGTACTACAAACACAGGGTAAACTTTCTACATGTTGTAGTACAAACAGGGTAAACTTTCTACATGTTGTAGTACAAACACAGGGTAAACTTTCTACATGTTGTAGTACAAACAGGGTAAACTTTCTACATGTTGTAGTACAAACACAGGGTAAACTTTCTACATGTTGTAGTACAAACACAGGGTAACTTTCTACATGTTGTACCACAAACACAGGGTAAACTTTCTACATGTTGTAGTACAAACAGGGTAAACTTCTACATGTTGTAGTACAAACACAGGGTAAACTTTCTACATGTTGTAGTACAAACAGGGTAAACTTTCTACATGTTGTAGTACAAACACAGGGTAAACTTTCTACATGTTGTACTGCAAACACAGGGTAAACTTTCTACATGTTGTAGTACAAACACAGGGTAAACTTTCTACATGTTGTAGTACAAACACAGGGTAAACTTTCTATGTGTTGTAGTAAAAACACAGGGTAAACTTTCTACATGTTGTAGTACAAACACAGAGTAAACTTTCTACATGTTGTAGTACAAACAGGGTAAACTTTCTACATGTTGTAGTACAAACAGGGTAAACTTTCTACATGTTGTAGTACAAACACAGGGTAAACTTTCTACATGTTGTACTACAAACACAGGGTAAACTTTCTACATGTTGTAGTACAAACAGGGTAAACTTTCTACATGTTGTAGTACAAACACAGGGTAAACTTTCTACATGTTGTAGTACAAACAGGGTAAACTTTCTACATGTTGTAGTACAAACACAGGGTAAACTTTCTACATGTTGTAGTACAAACACAGGGTAAACTTTCTACATGTTGTACTACAAACACAGGGTAAACTTTCTACATGTTGTAGTACAAACACAGGTAAACTTTCTACATGTTGTAGTACAAACAAAGGGTAAACTTTCTACATGTTGTACTACAAACACAGGGTAAACTTTCTACATGTTTTACTACAAACACAGGGTAAACTTTCTACATGTTGTTCTACAAACACAGGGTAAACTTTCTACATGTTGTAGTACAAACACAGGGTAAACTTTCTACATGTTGTAGTACAAACAGGGTAAACTTTCTACATGTTGTACTACAAACACAGGGTAAACTTTCTACATGTTGTTCTACAAACACAGGGTAAACTTTCTACATGTTGTAGTACAAACAGGGTAAACTTTCTACATGTTGTAGTACAAACAGGGTAAACTTTCTACATGTTGTACTACAAACACAGGGTAAACTTTCTACATTTTGTACTACAAACACAGGGTAAACTTTCTACATGTTGTTCTAAAAACACAGGGTAAACTTTCTACATGTTGTACTACAAACACAGGGTAAACTTTCTACATGTTGTTCTACAAACACAGGGTAAACTTTCTACATGTTGTAGTACAAACAGGGTAAACTTTCTACGTGTTGTAGTACAAACACAGGGTAAACTTTCTACATGTTGTAGTACAAACAGGGTAAACTTTCTACATGTTGTAGTACAAACACAGGGTAAACTTTCTACATGTTGTACTGCAAACACAGGGTAAACTTTCTACATGTTGTAGTACAAACACAGGGTAAACTTTCTACATGTTGTAGTACAAACACAGGGTAAACTTTCTATGTGTTGTAGTAAAAACACAGGGTAAACTTTCTACATGTTGTAGTACAAACACAGAGTAAACTCTCTACATGTTGTAGGTACAAACAGGGTAAACTTTCTACATGTTGTAGTACAAACAGGGTAAACCTTCTACATGTTGTAGTACAAACACAGGGTAACTTTCTACATGTTGTACTACAAACACAGGGTAAACTTTCTACATGTTGTAGTACAAACAGGGTAAACTTTCTACATGTTGTAGTACAAACACAGGGTAAACTTTCTACATGTTGTAGTACAAACAGGGTAAACTTTCTACATGTTGTAGTACAAACACAGGTAAACTTTCTACATGTTGTACTACAAACACAGGGTAAACTTTCTACATGTTGTAGTACAAACACAGGGTAAACTTTCTACATGTTGTAGTACAAACACAGGGTAAACTTTCTATGTGTTGTAGTACAAACACAGGGTAAACTTTCTACATGTTGTAGTACAAACACAGGGTAAACTTTCTATGTGTTGTAGTATAAACACAGGGTAAACTTTCTACATGTTGTAGTACAAACACAGGGTAAACTTTCTACATGTTGTAGTACAAACACAGGGTAAACTTTCTACATGTTGTACTACAAACACAGGGTAAACTTTCTACATGTTGTAGTACAAACACAGGGTAAACTTTCTACATGTTGTAGTACAAACAAAGGGTAAACTTTCTACATGTTGTACTACAAACACAGGGTAAACTTTCTACATGTTTTACTACAAACACAGGGTAAACTTTCTACATGTTGTTCTACAAACACAGGGTAAACTTTCTACATGTTGTAGTACAAACACAGGGTAAACTTTCTACATGTTGTAGTACAAACAGGGTAAACTTTCTACATGTTGTACTACAAACACAGGGTAAACTTTCTACATGTTGTTCTACAAACACAGGGTAAACTTTCTACATGTTGTAGTACAAACAGGGTAAACTTTCTACATGTTGTAGTACAAACAGGGTAAACTTTCTACATGTTGTACTACAAACACAGGGTAAACTTTCTACATTTTGTACTACAAACACAGGGTAAACTTTCTACATGTTGTTCTAAAAACACAGGGTAAACTTTCTACATGTTGTACCACAAACACAGGGTAAACTTTCTACATGTTGTTCCACAAACACAGGGTAAACTTTCTACATGTTGTAGCACAAACAGGGTAAACTTTCTACGTGTTGTAGTACAAACACAGGGTAAACTTTCTACATGTTGTAGTACAAACAGGGTAAACTTTCTACATGTTGTAGTACAAACACAGGGTAAACTTTCTACATGTTGTACTGCAAACACAGGGTAAACTCTTCTACATAAGTTGTAGTACAAACACAGGGTAAACTCTTCTACATGTTGAAGTACAAACACAGGGTAAACTTTCTATGTGTTGTAGTAAAAACACAGGGTAAACTTTCTACATGTTGTAGTACAAACACAGAGTAAACTTTCTACATGTTGTAGTACAAACAGGGTAAACTTTCTACATGTTGTAGTACAAACAGGGTAAACTTTCTACATGTTGTAGTACAAACACAGGGTAAACTTTCTACATGTTGTACTACAAACACAGGGTAAACTTTCACATGTTGTAGTACAAACAGGGTAAACTTTCTACATGTTGTAGTACAAACACAGGGTAAACTTCTCTACATGTTGTAGTACAAACAGGGTAAACTTTCTACATGTTGTAGTACAAACACAGGGTAAACTTTCTACATGTTGTACTACAAACACAGGGTAAACTTTCTACATGTTGTAGTACAAACACAGGGTAAACTTTCTACATGTTGTAGTACAAACACAGGGTAAACTTTCTATGTGTTGTAGTACAAACACAGGGTAAACTTTCTACATGTTGTAGTACAAACACAGGGTAAACTTTCTATGTGTTGTAGTATAAACACAGGGTAAACTTTCTACATGTTGTAGTACAAACACAGGGTAAACTTTCTACATGTTGTAGTACAAACACAGGGTAAACTTTCTATGCGTTGTAGTATAAACACAGGGTAAATTTTGTATCTATTGTAGTACAAACAGGGTAAACTTCTACATATTTTAGTACAAACACGGGAAAACCTTTGACGGAAACGTATCGTTTTATGCGTTTTTAACTTGTTCGCTGTAATTGTCTTTTCTAATTTTGAAATAACAGAAAATAATTATCCGTAAATTGTGATAAAAAATTAGTTTTCATTATTTAAAAAGAAAGGAAAAACTTAATCGAGCTTTCGAAGGTCCACGAAAGCGTGTTGAAGATTCTTTAACTCACCAATAAATACAAGTTTGTATGGTAAACTTCAATGTTGAATTAAAACATCCATCTATAAAAAATCATTATTAATTATCCCTGAAGGTTGTCAGCTTGGTTATCTTGTTGATGGAACAAACATTTATTAGGTGAAGCACACTTAAGATTTGAACATCGCTAACAACTTTGAGCACGACGTAGAATTATTTGATATGCACTTTCATCACCTCATTAACGTTGAATTCTTAAAAACACTTGAATACCTAATTAAGTCGTCGAAAGAGCTTCCTTTAATTATTTTCTCCGCTTCCAGAATGTTAAAGTGCTAAGACTAGATTGTACTGTGTTGTTTAACAAACATAATTAAGACTTGTACTCGTCAGCGGGAAGGTTTCATGGTATTCGTGACATAAGTTAAACTAGATTGTACTGTGTTGTTTAACAAACATAATTAAGACTTGTACTCGTCAGCGGAAAGGTTTCATGGTATTCGTGATATAAGTTAAACTAGATTGTACTGTGTCGTTTAACAAACATAATTAAGACTTGTACTCGTCAGCGGAAAGGTTTCATGGTATTTGTGATATAAGTTAAACTAGATTGTACTGTGTTGTTTAACAAACATAATTAAGACTTGTACTCGTCAGCGGGAAGGTTTCATGGTATTCGTGATATAAGTTAAACTAGATTGTACTGTGTTGTTTAACAAACATAATTAAGACTTGTACTCGTCAGCGGGAAGGTTTCATGGTATTTGTGATATAAGTACTGACACTTCCTATCTGACAGCCACCTACAGAGTGCCAAATGTGATGTATATTTTTATTTACTGGAAAAGATAATAAACATTTGACATTTTGTTAATAACACTCGATCACACTGAAGCCTATTTTTCCCTGTAGAGGGCACTCACAGAATACTTCACAATATCTATATTTTTCAACTGCAAAATAACAACAACATTGCTTCTAATCGGCATCAAAAAGAATTTCAAACTGAAACGTTCGAAAATAAAGTTTAAAAAATGATAAGAAACTTGAAATGTTATTCAATGTGTCGAACATTCTCTTGAATAAATCAGCGGCTGTTTTCTACTTAAATAGTGAAATGTATTTTTGTACTTAATTTTAGTTTTGCCAGATGCTCCACTGCTAGTTTTGAAAATTCACAGAAATATCAAACAGAGTAGGACGTGATTATTGTATTCAGTTTTACTTTGTTCGTTTTGTAAAATTATTGTTTGTGAGAACGTTAAGTATCGCTAGCTTAACAATGCTGTGTTATGTAACGTGGACATTGGACAACATGTGTTATCGGCGTATGAGGTATAGATATATAGATATATATTATATGTTATTGTCAAAGCCGTCCGTTGTAAGTTGAATCGTTACGTTGTTAAAGTGGCCTTGAAAAGTATGCTTGTCATGTTAAGCTTCTCTGTTGTATGAAACAAAATGTTTAATAAACGATGTTATTGATGGAGTTTTGTAAATCAGCCAATCTTATACTGAAAATGTGTCCATACAATATTAGATAACATTCACATTAGACATAAAATGAAGTGTCTGGACGTAGGAAGATAGAGTAAAACTTTATAAGAAAGAATGAAACATACAGATACGAGTGAACACAATGAAACTTACAAACATTCAAAGAAAGAAGCAAATACTTATTAGAATAAACCTTCTAGACATGTGAAGAACAGAAGGAAACTTTTACATGTATATGAAGGAACATGTGAAGAACAGAGGGAAACTTTTACATGTATATGAAGGAACATGTGAAGAACAGAGGGAAACTTTTACATATATATGAAGGAACATGTGAAGAACAGAGGGAAACTTTTACATGTATATGAAGGAACATGTGAAGAACAGAGGGAAACTTTTACATGTATATGAAGGAACATGTGAAGAACAGAGGGAAACTTTTACATATATATGAAGGAACATGTGAAGAACAGAGGGAAACTTTTACATATATATGAAGGAACATGAAGAACAGAGGGAAACTTTACATATATATGAAGGAACATGTGAAGAACAGAGGGGAACTTTACATGTATATGAAGGAACATGTGAAGAACAGAGGGAACTTTACATGTATATGAAGGAACATGTGAAGAACAGAGGGAAACTTTACATATATATGAAGGAACATGTGAAGAACAGAGGGAACTTTTACATGTATATGAAGGAACATGTGAAGAACAGAGGAAACTTTACATATATATGAAGGAACATGTGAAGAACAGAGGGAAACTTTACATATATATGAAGGAACATGTGAAGAACAGAGGGAAACTTTACATGTATATGAAGGAACATGTGAAGAACAGAGGGAACTTTACATATATATGAAGGAACATGTGAAGAACAGAGGAAACTTTACATATATATGAAGGAACATGTGAAGAACAGAGGGAAACTTTTACATATATATGAAGGAACATGTGAAGAACAGAGGGAAACTTTTACATATATATGAAGGAACATGTGAAGAACAAAGGGAAACTTTTACATATATATGAAGGAACATGTGAAGAACAGAGGGAAACTTTTACATGTATATGAAGGAACATGTGAAGAACAGAGGGAAACTTTTACATATATATGAAGGAACATGTGAAGAACAGAGGGAAACTTTTACATGTATATGAAGGAACATGTGAAGAACAGAGGGAAACTTTTACATGTATATGAAGGACAAGAATGAAAAATCCTCATACGGAAACAAAAGAGAGTGAAACTTTCATACATAGAACGAACAATGTGAAACTTACAGACACAATGGAGTGAAACTTTTATACATAGAAGGAACAATGTGAAACTTGTAGACACATTGGAGTGAAACTTTTATACATAGAAGGAACAATGTGAAACTTAAAGACACAATTGAGTGAAACTTCTATACATAGAAGGAACAATGTGAAACTTATAGATACAATGGAGTGAAACTTTTATACATAGATGGAACAGAAATAAACCTTTTTTTATTTATCGTTTTGGTTCACTGTTATAACTTTTATGGACCACGAACACCAGTTTACTAAGGGTAAATAAATTACCTCTTATTTCAACTTAGGTGCTATTTCTGTTATAAAATACCGCCCTTCTTACACTTATCAACGAATATGTTCTAATTAAATTCATTTTTAAAACTACATTGTAAAATACTGGCATAAATAAAACGACTTTTGTATGAGTAACGAGACAAATAGTTTGGCAGAATCGAGCAGTTAGTTTCCATGAGACTGAATGTTGAAAGAAAAACTGCTAATTTGTTAAAGGTGATCATAAACACTGATAGAAAGCTAGAATGTTGTACCAACTTATGCAGATGTTTACAAAAATGTTTAATAAAATGAGGCATTGAGAATGCTACTACGATACTTCATTTAAATAATTTGTTCAACGAAACTAATACATATAAATTTAGTTATAAAAACACACCAAGTTACATCAGTTAAACTAGTGCTTTTAAAATCGTTATAAATACACAAAATACACACTAAGTTACATAACTTAAACTAGTGTTTTTAAAATCGTTATAAATACACACAAAGTTACATCACTTAAACTAGTGCTTTTAAAATCGTTATAAATACACAAAATACACACTAAGTTACATCAGTTAAACTAGTGCTTTTAAAATCATTATAAATACACACTAAGTTACATCAGTTATACTAGTGCTTTTAAAATCGTTATAAATACACACTAAGTTACATCAGTTAAACTAGTGCTTTTAAAATCGTTATAAATACACACTAAGTTACATCACTTAAACTAGTGCTTTTAAAATCGTTATAAATACACACTAAGTTACATCAGCTAAACTAGTGCTTTTAAAATCGTTATAAATACGCACTAAGTTACATCAGTTAAACTAGTGCTTTTAAAATCGTTATAAATACACACCAAGTTACATCAGTTAAACTAGTGCTTTAAAATCGTTATAAATACGCACTGTTACATCAGTTAAACTAGTGCTTTAAAATCGTTATAAATACACACTAAGTTACATCAGTTAAACTACTGCTTTTAAAATCGTTATAAATACACCAAATACACACAAAGTTACATCACTTAAACTAGTGCTTTTAAAATCGTTATAATTACACCAAATACACAGTAAGTTACATCAGTTAAACTAGTGCTTTTAAAATCGTTATAAGTACACCAAATACACAGTAAGTTACATCAGTTAAACTAGTGCTTTAAAATCGTTATAAATACACCAAATACACAGTAAGTTACATCAGTTAAACTAGTGTTTTAAAATCGTTATAAATACACCAAATACACACTAAGTTAATCAGTTAAACTAGTGCTTTTAAAACCGTTATAAATACACCAAATACACACCAAGTTATATCAGTTATACTAGTGTTTTAAAATCGTTATAAATACACCAAATACACACCAAGTTACATCAGTTAAACTACTGCTTTTAAAATCGTTATAAATACACCAAATACACACAAAGTTACATCACTTAAACTAGTGCTTTTAAAATCGTTATAAATACACACTAAGTTACATCAGTTAAACTACTGCTTTTAAAATCGTTATAAATACACCAAGTTACATCAGTTAAACTACTGCTTTTAAAATCGTTATAAATACACTAAGTTACATCAGTTAAACTAGTGTTTTTAAAATCGTTATAAATACACCAAATACACACTAAGTTACATCAGTTAAACTAGTGCTTTTAAAATCGTTATAAATACACACTACGTAACGTAATTTAAACTAATGCTTGTAAGTTCATAATAAATACACACTACGTAACGTAATTTAAACTAATGCTTGTAAGTTCATAATAAATACACACTACGTAACGTAATTTAAACTAATGCTTGTAAGTTCATAATAAATACACACTACGTAACGTAATTTAAACTAATGCTTGCAAGTTCATAATCAATACACACCACGTAACGTAATTTAAACTAATGCTTGTAAGTTCATAATAAATACACACTACGTAACGTAATTTAAACTAATGCTTGTATGTTCATAATAAATACACACTACGTAACGTAAATTAAACTAATGCTTGTAAGTTCATAATAAATACACACTACGTAACGTAATTTAAACTAATGCTTGTAAGTTCATAATAAATACACACTACGTGACGTAATTTAAACTAATGCTTGTAAATTCATAATAAATACACACTACGTGACGTAATTTAAACTAATGCTTGTAAGTTCATAATAAATACACACTACGTTAATTGGTAAAACAATTTACTCCTAAAACTGTTAGAAACCCTTCACATTTCACCCACTTTGTTGTGAAACAAAAATCGTCTTATTTGTCGTCAATCTGATTTATTTGAGTGTTACAAACTTAAGTGCTTTGTTAATTATATGTTTATTCGCCCCAAATCTTCCAGTCGATGGAAGCCCTTTTAGTTACTATTGAATTTCTAAGAGCGCGTGTTTACATGTTTCATTCTTTCCTGAAATACGATCTTTGAAAAAATGTTTATTCCAAAGTAAACTGTATTTCGTTCTGACAACAATCACACTAACTCACTAGATGGCGATTTTGTAAAAATAATCTAAGATTAACCATTCTCCATCGAGAGCTCCGTCTTATCAGCGAAACTCACAACTTGGAACGTAAAAATCAATATTACGAGGTGATTCAGTTTATTTCTCACTATTTCTTGTGTAATTCGACATTACCGACTATTCGTTCTATAAAACTACTCACCAAGTTTTTATGATTTGAAACTAATCAGACAATACGCTACTTCACTAGATTATAATATTTATGATGTTGTGCTAAAAAACAAACAACAAAAAACAGATATTAAGCCAAAATTATGAATTTCTCTTTTATCTGGAAGTCGCAAGTCTTTAAGTTTTAATTTTCAAAAAAATCTCTATCCGCTACTGTCTACCCAGTTGACGAGGGTTATAAAATCAACATTTCTTACAAGTTTATTTACTGTCGAATTTACAGTCACGGTGAAAAAAAAATATTATGATAAACTTACAAAATCACAGTGAAAAGTGTATCATAGAATCAGTTATATTTATTTATTGAATTTAGCGCAAAGCAACACAAGACTTATCTGCGCCAGCTGTCCTTAATTTTGTAGTGAGAAACTAGAAGGTAACTAACCAGCCCTACCTGTTGGGCTACTTTGCTATTAACGTATTAAAATGCACCCACAGCCCAAAAGACGAGTATATTTAGAAACGTTTCTGTGGTAGAAATAAACACAAACGAAAAATATTAGTACTCTTTATTAATAATGCATACCATTGTGCAAATTTTATAACTTGCACACTTACCAGGTTTTAATGCTTAAATTTATCAAAATATATAATTTTCTAGGATAGACTCTTCTAATAGCGTAATGTCAACAATCTGACTCATGAATATAAAATACAGCGCCACCTGTTGTAAAGCAAAGAAACAAGAAATTATTTCAGCATATAAAAAAATATGCCTCAGTTGATATCTATTATAATAAAAAAGCTACGTTGAAGTATCACTAAATAGGGGTTTATATGACTTTGAGCATCAGGAAATGAACTGGTGAATAAACAGAATATAACCTGAGAAACAATAGCTACAACAAGTATCTATAAAAACCTGTGTAATATTTACTTGGTTTTAACAACTTTCACTTTCGAAATTCGACTTTCCTTTTCAACCTTTTATCTGTTGTTATTTTCTCAGAACAATTTATATACTTCGGTGAGATAAATTACTTTCCCTTTCATTTAGGACATCGTGTTATCTACACGTTCACGTAGTTTTAGTTGTTTTTTTAAATGATTGGGATGCACGAGGACATTTGCTACAATATTTCAAAGCCATACCTCCCCACTCGATAAGTTTCGATACAAGTACCATGAATGACAATCAGACCCTTAACACATAAGTTGATCGTCCTGGTTATAAAGCCTTGAGTAAATTCTTTTCGCCTTCCTTTATGAAATTATTATTTGAACAGACGCGTATTATGAGAGTAGGACGTTGAGTTGTGAAGATAATATTTATTTGCCTTGGCGAAAGATGGCGCTAAAATCGAAATTATAGGTTCCAATGCCAGTTTTACTCCTGCTTAAAGTTTAACATCATTTACCTAGTAAAGTACTTACAATTGTTAAGTCACTTACATTTATTATTTCTCGTGTTGTTATTGTATCTCTTTCTCTATTAAGATTGCTGTATTTATTAATGTTATAAGAAGTTTATTAAAACATAAGATAAGTAACAATTTGCAAAATGGTTTAACCTGACTGAGCTGTGGCCGTAATTTATGAATGTTTATAAACTATCTTTATATACGTAGGTTATATTTATCGTTGGCCCTTGATACGATATTAAAACTGTTTGAATGGTCGACTACGTCACACTCACTATGATCGTGCTTCGGTTCACTAGATTTATTTGATATCTTAAAGTTTGCATGTCCTTTCACTCATGTCTGCAGCTTTGTTGTAATAGAATTGACGTAACCTAGCGTGAAAAGAAGCTAACTAAAGTAATAAACTACTTTATATGTTTCTAATGAAAAACAATACGATATAACTAAAGAAATACATCCGGGTTTCAAAGTACATCTTGGTTGTTTCGTTCAATATCCTCTAGTGAGTTGTAGTTAACACCGGGAATACTTACAAATAAAGAGATCTAGGTTTGTAGTTGTTGTTTTTGAATTTCGCGCAAAGCTACACGAGGGCTATTTGCGCTAGCCGTCCCTAATTTAGCAGTGTAAGACTAGAGGGAAGGCAGCTAGTCATCACCACCCACCGCCAACTCTTGGCTACTTTTACCAACGAATAGTGGGATTGACCGTCACATTATAATGCCCCCACGGCTGGGAGGGCGGGAATGTTGGGCGTGATGGGGATGCGAACCTCAGATTACGAGTCGCACGCCTTAACACGCTTGGCTATGCCGGGCCTCTAGTTTTGCAAGTTATATTTTTAATAGTATAATTTATATCTTAGACATTGTATAATAATAATAAATAACAACGAACGATCTCTTCTTAAACCTCAATCAAACTTTGTTTTCTGATATAACTTCATCATAGCGTCGTCTAGATCTGTTATTATCTCATAATGTTCCAGAAACTACAACTAATACACAATAAACAGTGCGCTCTATTTTTCTACATAAAATTATTAAAAATATAATGATGTTTATTTGTTGTCTTTCAAACTTTATCTTACGATCATGAAGAAACCTGATAATTTTGAGTGGTATGTTAAAAATTTATAATGAAATAAAATTATAAAACCGACAACCAACCCTAACTTTCATGAGTATAGTGAATGTGTAACGTTTGGTAATTTACTTATTGTAATGATGTTGCATAAATATATAAACATGTTTTAGTTTACTTATTTTAATGATGTTGTATAAATATATAAACATGTGTCAGTTTACTTATTGTAATGATGTTGTATAAATATATAAACATGTGTTAGTTTACTTATTGTAATGATGTTGTATAAATATATAAACATGTGTTAGTTTACTTATTGTAATGATGTTGTATAAATATATAAACATGTGTTAGTTTACTTATTGTAATGATGTTGTATAAATATATAAACATGTGTTAGTTTACTTATTGTAATGATGTTGTATAAAATATATAAACATGTGTTAGTTTACTCATTGTAATGATGTTGTATAAATATATAAACATGTGTTAGTTTACTTATTGTGATGATGTATAAATAGATAAACATGTGTTAGTTTACTTATTGTAATGATGTTGTATAAATATATAAACATGTGTCAGTTTTACTTATTGTAATGATGTTGTATAAATATATAAACATGTGTTAGTTTACTCATTGTAATGATGTTGTATAAATATATAAACATGTGTTAGTTTATTTGTTGTAATGATGTTGTATAAATAAACATTTGTCTGGTTTACTTGTGATAATATTGTATAACTATATACATATTTGTTGGTTTACTTCTGGTAATATTGTAAAAATATATATACATTTGTTGGTGTACCTGTTGTGATAATATTATAATATTGTATGAATATATAAACATTTGTTGGTGTACCTGTTGTGATAATATTATAATATTGTATGAATATATAAACATTTGTTGGTTTACTTGTGATAACATTGTATAAATATATAAACATTTGTTGGTTTACTTGTGATAACATTGTATAAATATTTATAAGTTTGTCTGGTTTGCTTGTGATAATGTTGTATAACTATATAATCATTTGTTGGTTTACTTGTGATAACATTGTATCAATATATACATATTTGTTGGTTTACTTGTGATAACATTGTATCAATATATACATATTTGTTGGTTTACTTGTGATAACATTGTATCAATATATACATATTTGTTGGTTTACTTGTGATAACATTGTATCAATATATACATATTTGTTGGTTTGCTTGTGATAACATTGTATAACTATATAATCATTTGTTGGTTTGCTTGTGATAACATTGTATAAATATATAATCATTTGTTGGTTTGCTTGTGATAACATTGTATAAATATATAATCATTTGTTGGTTTGCTTGTGATAACATTGTATAAATATATAATCATTTGTTGGTTTACTTGTGATAACATTGTATAAATATATAATCATTTGTTGGTTTGCTTGTGATAACATTGTATAAATATATAAACATTTGTTGGTTTACTTGTGATAACATTGTATAAATATATAATCATTTGTTGCTTTACTTGTTGTGATAATACTGTACAAATACAAATTAAAAATACATTTTCTAATCTAGATCTGTAATCCTTGTGATAGAAGAAGTTCCAGGTTTTATTGTAGATTCCCATATTTCCAGATAGGTAAATGTTTTATGTTCATTATCAATAGTGTTGGTACCAGTTGTTAACCAGCCGACGGATTTTGCTTGGGTCCTCTGGTGATTAATCTGGCAACCAGAAGGTGGGGAAAGCTCTGAACGAGCTAGAAATTATTTGGGCAAATAGCTGTGGGCTTAACGTTGTACAAAGATCGGTAGGTGGTTTGTAAAGTATAACACTG